>NW_025730700.1:0-4647 GCF_021292245.1 Micropterus dolomieu
ATGGAATAGCCTTCATTTCTAAGAACAAGAATAGACTGTCGAGTTTCAGATGAAAGTTCTGTTTTTCTGGCCATTTTGAGCGTTTAATTGACCCCACAAATGTGATGCTCCAGAAACTCAATCTGCTCAAAGGAAGATCAGTTTTGTAGCTTCTGTAACGACCTAAACTGTTTTCAGATGTGTGAACATGATTGCACAAGGGTTTTCTAATCATCAATTAGCCTTCTGAGCCAATGAGCAAACACATTGTACCATTAGAACACTGGAGTGATAGTTGCTGGAAATGGGCCTCTATACACCTATGTAGATATTGCACCAAAAACCAGACATTTGCAGCTAGAATAGTCATTTACCACATTAGCAATGTATAGAGTGTATTTCTTCAAAGTTAAGACTAGTTTAAAGTTATCTTCATTGAAAAGTACAGTGCTTTTCCTTCAAAAATAAGGACATTTCAATGTGACCCCAAACTTTTGAACGGTAGTGTACATATAGAAGAAAAAAACATTAGTCAGTCATTTACACACTGAGGCCGGATTAATTTCTGATATCATAAGGGGCTGTTCAATCTAAAGTGGGTAGAATATTGCCACAGCAAAGACTGCTTGAACCTGAATAGATTGTTCTAATATGTCTGCGTACAGCTGTATCAAACAGAAAGATGGATTTGAAAATGCAAAACACTTCAGGAGTTGCAGATATGAATACCTGGCATGTCTCGTGACAAGGGCGAAATCTGAGTGAGTGAGTGAATACTGTAAGTAAGTGTCTGCGTGTGTGTTATCCAGAATCACCAATGTGAAGCAGTTAACCCAAAGAGAGAAACCAGCTAGTGATAGGCCTATGGAGACTGGCTGCTTCTACAAACTCATGGACAAACTCTCAAATAATGAACTTAAATGCAACATGCTGCCAACAATATTGTTATGAGAGTTTTGTTTGAGTAATACATTGTCTCGGCGCTCACCTCAGACCAGCATCTTGTCAGTCCGATTTCTACTGCCTCTTTTGCCTCAAAGGGTCTATCTACAATCTCAGACTACACGGCCAGAATGTATGTGTGCACACTTACACACACACACGCGGAGTATCTTCTTTTGTTTCTTTTGGTACACCATTATGCTTAGAAAAATGAATGCTGCCTCCACCTGACTGAGTGTAATTAAAAACAGAAAGTGTTTGCCCCATGGCAATTACATGCATGCCTGTGACTTGAGTTTTGTCTTCTTCAAAGTCATGAATAAAAATTAAAAGGAAGTCATTGCAGCCGGTCGTAAAATAGTCCAATACACCCAGCAAAAAAAATTTGTTTTTTTGTACGGATTAAACAAAAAAAAATGAATAAAAAATAAAGATATGTCTTACTTAACACTGTAAACCCAAATAAGTTCATAATACTCAATATTTGTGGAAACTGATTACCTCAAACTTTTATAGTGGTAATATAATTTGACAAAACACATTTAATTTCTGCATACTAAATTACAGTGATTCACTGATGCTTATTAAAATTGAATTCCACTTATTCTTTACTCAAATAATTGTGCACAACTTGTACTGAGAGAAATCGACTCAAAAAAAAAAAAAAATAAAAAAGTGTAATTGTGCTAGACTCAAATACTAATGGAAACTCACTCAACAAAAACTACTAGTAAACTTACAATGTACAAAATGCCCATTTTCAGATAGGAGTCCTCAAAAATACAAATACAACTCCATTATTACAATTCAAGTTCTCTTTATTATCTTCTCACATCTTCCATCATTTCTACATTTAACAGACAAAATAAGGCACATCTTCAACAAAGCTGAATAGACCAAGTAATTAACTGCTTGATCAGATATTAACCAGCAACAATAATTATAATCAATTTGTTTTCCTCCTTTTTTGCAGTAATGTTGAACATTCTCTATTTTCAGATTCTTAATGAGATTTTTTGGTGTCATGTGATAACTTGAATCTCTTGAGCTAAATAAAACTTCCTTTTACTACTTACTTTACTGTGTTTTGTGGAAAGAGTGATTCTGCATAATTTTATTCCATCAGCAGCACTTTTATTTAAATAATATAAAAGGGAGCTTTAAATGTGGAGTTTTATGGAATCATAAGCAAATAAAGATAGCTAATAAAGATTGTTTAAAATAAGAAGTTCCACACTATGCAAACTGTTAAGTCAGGTAGACGAGGTAATGGAACAATAAAGATTTCTGCAGACTTTGACATGGTCTTTAAAAGTAAGGAATAATAAAATAAATTAAAAATAAATAAAATAAAGAGTTCTGTGTCTTTTTGGTGACTTTATAAAACATATCCTACTGCTGATGGATAAACTCAGGGGAGCAGACAGAGAGAGGCGGGGAAAGACTGTATTTGCAATGAGAGACCAGAGGTAAAGGTGTGTGTGTGATTGAGTAAAGGGAGGAGTCGAGGCAGACGCAAAGCAGGTACATTTACAAATAATTAGTATAGAGAATAATAAGTGATGTCACCCAGTCAGTGAGTGAGTGAGTGAGTGAGTGAGTGAGTGCCTCCCTCATCTTGTGGACCTCTTCACAGCTGGCCTGAACGGCCAGTTCAGAAGTGCTTTCAGGAGTTTGTACATAAGTTACATTAACATTTAACTGATGCTTTTAGTCAAACCTACTTACAATAACTATATGTGTCAGAGGTTGCACGCCCCTGAAGGAACTAGGGCTAAAGTGTTCTGCTCAGAGACACATTGGTGGATGTGTCACAATGGGGAATTAAACCCGGGTCTCTCACACAAAAGGCATGCGTCTTATCCACTGTTCCATCACCACCCTCAGAGAAACCAACAAATTTATCCACAGCCACCTTTCACTTTGGCTGAAGCGGACTGCACCAGGTCAGTGTACACAGTGAGGAGTGTCAACAGTGTCTGGTTCACCTTTGCACTGCAAAATACAAACAATCCAATTATGAGGTAAATTATAAAACAAAGCTAGCACTGCATGCTCATCAGTGCCCCCCCCCCACACACACACACACACACACACTTAATAGCATATTTTTTTATTTTTTCAAAGCCTGTCTTGATACAATACTCACATGCCAAAATGTTAAGAGTTACTGGTGGCTGTTCTGTCTATACTGACTAACGCTTTCTTAATCTGACTCAAATTTAAGAGAACGAGGACAAAATTCTGAAGTTCATTAGAAGATATGAGATTTTCAGCAGTTTGACTTAGACAAGCCACTTTATGTGTTTACTTGCTGAGCTGCAGCAGTGGGATACTTCCTTCCAACAGTAAACCTACACAATGACCTAACAACAATATCCATTTAATTTTTTTTAACTAGACTGCTTAAGCCTTATTTAGCTTCATCTAAATTTAGCCTCATAAAATCTTGTATCCTCATATGGGGAATTTAGGTTTTGAGATCCATGCACCATATACTTTATTCTGTTCAACTTAGACCTATAGTCCTCCATAGTGGGCACATGCCTGTGCCATCTAGGGTCACTTGCCAGCCACGTTCTGAAGTCGGTTTCTTTGTTACACATTGGGTACTCACTCATTTTTTCTAAAAGTATGCCCTGTTCAAAAACAATGCTACTAATATAAATACACAGAATCAAACCCCATGGTCTGTACTACGAAGAGAGTTCAACCTACTCAGAGTTAACTCGGGGTTATCAGGAAAACTCTGACTGCCTACACTGGAGTTAAACGGTACTACGAAGATGGATACGATGTTTAGTTGAGTCGGTGTTAACCCAGTGTTAACTTAATTGGAGTTGGTGCGCGTTCGCATAAAAGGTTGTGTTCGGCCGTACAGGCAGAGTTTTTTCGCAACGACGCATGTTCCGTATATCTCCAGAGGAATGCACGTTGGCAGTGTCAGGAAATTATGAATGTAAAGACAAGTTAACGGCTTAATATCGTGGCGGACGACAAAGCCAGGGAGGCTTGTTGGCATCGCATTGAGTAAATTTGTAGCCCAATTATCTAGGTACATTAGGTACAACTGCACATAAGGTCCAATGTAATAAAAAAAAAAAAAAAGAGCCAGCGGAGAGAAGTAATAATCCGAGACAGAATTTAATTTCCAAGATTAATCTACAATTAAAAAACTTAAATATTCTCTGACATTATGGTCACAGATTTATGAGAGAAACTTCACTTTGCAAGGATGCAACATCACACACACAAACGTCTGCCTTGTAGCGTAGTCGGCCTATGCATGCATTGGAAAGTTATATTAAACTTTGCAATCGGATTTAGCAGTGAAGAAATAGCCTACTCATGAGTTTAGCTCACAATCACTATCATGCACCTTAGAGACTTTGCCTTGGATTCGGCGTATTCAGAAGATCACACCAGAGGGATTTTCGATTTTTTGTGACATCAATTTCAGGGAATTTCCGATTTTTCTTCTGGTAAATTTCACACTTTCATCTAGGATCTTTTTGTTGGTTATTAACCCAGACCCCCTATTTTTTGAAAATGTAATATAGTCAATTTAAATATGTGAAAACACCTAGGAGAAATCAATTATAGACTACAGATGAGCTAGCCTACATCTAAGAAACTATCCCTTTAATTAAGATTCCTTTCTGAAATCACCAAGGCTGCAGTGCTGGCTGTATGGGCTGTTGGGTTCAGAACGTCTCTGGTTACATA
>NW_025730701.1:0-4075 GCF_021292245.1 Micropterus dolomieu
GTACCTACTTAACCCTAACTTTACAGGTTTTTCTTTTCCACAAAAGGCATTGGACATCTTAAAACGGGGAATGAAAAACAAACATATACTGTAGAACCACTGGGGTCTTAGGGTCGGTAATCCTGTCATGAATACGATGCAAATTCATCTTGACATGCATTTTTTTTTTTTTTACTTTTGAGGTCATTGGGGCTGGGTTGTAAAGTGCTGCAAGGGGGATTGTAAATTAAGTAAGAGTCAAAAGAGGAAGAGTTAAAACAAATGTGATACAGATATGATAATGTAATAAATCTACCATCTCTGCGTGTTTATTCAAAGCTGTTTGCATCAATGCCTGTGATTAATCTGCACCAAAGGTGTCCCTACCAATATCCAGCAACTACTGATCAGAACAATTAAACATAACCACTGTTGTCCATCAGAATCTAGTCAATGTATTTGATACACAAACAATTCCATCCATCCATCGTCCACCCATTATCCTGCATACAGGGGCTGGAGCCAATCCCAGCTGACATCAGGCGAAAGGCGGGGTACACACTGAATAGGTTGAGAGTGAGTTCCCCCGCAAGGGAAGTTTTTATTGTCCCAACACTGAAATATAATATCTGCCCTTGACCTGCTCTATTCTCACTGGGGTGGTTCTCCTTTCTCTCATGAACATACACGTCACATATTAAATCACGTGTCAGATGGAAACAGACATGAGAAAGGTAGCACATGGAAGAAACAAATCAACCACATGACAGTGAATGAAAGGACTGAATCCTTACAAAACAGAGTAAGGGAGTGATGTAGCACCAGCAGTACTTCATTAATGGGTATGGACGATAACCAATCATGTCTATGATGTTGCCATAGAAACGGTCAGCACCTTTAGAGAAAGGAAAGATAATGGAAAGGTCAGTCTCGTCTTGAACATATATTCTCGACATGAATGTATCAGCATACCAAAAGTGCACACAGCGGTTTTTGTTCCGTTAAAAATAGTTTCTGATAATGTGAAGAAGAGTTGTGTCGGTTCTGTCAACAGGATATAGTCTTTATGTGTATGGTTGTATCGTCTATGAGTTACCATACACCCAGGCAATGCTGACAGACTGGCAGAGGGAGAGGAGGAGCAGGGTGGTGCCACTGCAGACATGATGGTCCAACAGCTGGAGCAGGTACATCCCTCCCTAAAAACAATGACAGAGGTATACAGATATAGAAATTTATTTTGTAAAACTTCCAAAACTTCCATAACCTGCATTATAATCAGCATCTGCATATCTTTTTCTTATCATCTGACGTCTGACTCATTTCTCTCATATTTTGTCTCATTATCACTTGTTATTTAGATAAATACTGTTAGCAAATAATAATAAGAAAAAAAACGATTTATATGAATTGTTTGACCTTTCAAGAATTACACTTAGAAACTTTTATGACAAGAGTTACATGAGATTGATACCACTCTCATTCATATTCGTCCTTTTAATATGAAGCTGGAGACAGCAGCCAGTTAGCTTAGCTTAGAACAAAGACTGAAAAGAAAACAGCTTGTCAGGCCAAGATGTCACTGGTCCTGACCAAGAAAAATAATCCAGCACATAACCCCCCATTTACAATTTGTTAAGCAAACGAGATGTAATTTTTGCGCTTTAGCAGTGATAGTAGGTGGATTTTGTTACCATCAGAAAGAGCCAGGCCAGCTGCTGTTTCCCCCTATTTCCAGTCTTTGTTCTGTATCATCTTCTGAATCACTAAGCCCTACCTGGACTGACTTCCTCTCACACTGCTACTTTTTTTTCTGTAATATTTTACCAGTTTCTAAAGCACATAAATTGTTACATAAACTATTTGGTCGGAACACTGAGGAAGGCTGTCTAGCAAGTCTTCTGTACAAACCTCAGTGACCAGGGAGAGTCCCAGCAAACAGCAGAGACTGCAAATGGCCAGCAGAAGCAGCTCACGTCTGTAGCCTTGGCGCAGGTAAGTTGGGAACAGATCAACCAGTGACGTCATCAGACACTCTAGACCAACAAACTAGAAGGAACCAGTGGGAGGAAAAAGAGTCAGGGCTTCGTTCATTCATTCGGTCATTTATTCAGAGAGCTTTGGCCGGTACCTGACTGTCCAATCCAAGCAGAATGATCATGATGAAGAAACACACCGACCATACCCGGGGCATGGGCATCATGGCTACAGCACGTGGGTAGACAATGAAGGCCAAACCTGGACCTACACACACAGAATGTTATGAGATATCACACTAAAGTCCAGATCACTATAATGAACTGACTGACAAACCGACATTGCCATCCTAGAACCATGCCGCTAACATGGCTAACATTAAGATATTGTGCTATTTTCCAGATGCAAGCAGCAAAGCCAGAAGTGGCCGAGCTTCATAAAGCAAAACTGTGTTAAGTGTTTTTTTTTTAAAACAATGACAGTTGACGATTTGGCTTGTCGTCTGCCTTGAAGTTTTGCTCTAAATGTCTACACACTGAATGAGAAATGTGTAGAAGCATCTGAGACCTGTGGGTGAACTTATAGTTGGTTAAAAAGTCACCACAACTCATGTGTTGCTTTCTGATTCCCAAAGTGTAGGTCAAAATTAATGTGCACAACTGACTCTGATTAATATTTTTTGTCTTTAGTTTTGCATTTCCAAAAAATATGACAGAAAAAGGCATCAAGAATGCCAGAAAGCTTAGTAGGTTGGAATGATGAGGGGATAAGGATAAAGAAATATCACATGCTTTGGCACAATTTCCAGGTCAAGTGTCTGTGCAAGGTGCAGTATGACAGTTTAAACTACAAGCTCCCCAAAAAGCCTCACAGGAAACAGCTTATCTCTCTAAAGCTCACTTTGAAGTTGAACTTAACTGAATCACCACTTGCCTGATTCAGCTATTTCAGAAATATCCACTCCTTGTTCGTATGTCATGAAACCCAAAACAGAGAAAATGGCGAAGCCCGCAAAAAGGCTGGTGGCACTGTTCAGTAAACACAAGTAGAAACAGTCCCTGAAAGAAAAATGAATTTAGTTCCAGAAATGTGTAGGCAATTGAGGAGTGGATACAAGTGTTCCAGCTTAGCTAATGCTAACCACAGGCCCATACTAATTAAACTTCATTATCACATGTTTAATTAAGAAAATTCTTGGCTTTGTAGCATAAAGTTTCACTTAAAATGATGTGATGGGAGTGCAATGAAGTAAGTCTGCAGGGATGTTATATAAAAGACAAGAAACACTAACATTTCCTGTAAGAATTCAGATACAGTTACATTTCATTTCCAGCGGGATAGTTTCGAAAGTTGTACCTGTAACAGTCGTTGTTGTAAGTGTTATAACTCCCAAGAGAGGTTAGGAACCCGAAGCCGACAGCATAAGAGAAAAAGATCTGAGTGCCAGCATCCATCCATACCTGAAAAGGTCAAACAAATACTTGTGTGTATGTGCATGGCCCTGTGTAGAGTAAACAATGTAATTATTCTGCTCGTAAGATTGTATGTGTGTTTTTACCTGGGGGTCTGAAAGGCGAGTGATATCAGGGTAGAGGTAATAAATGATCCCATCCATTGCCCCGGGTAGGGTAACACCACGTATGAACAAAACCAACAGCATAATGAAGGGAAATGTGGCTGTGAAGATGGCTGCCTGAAAAGAAGAGGAGGAAACAGTCAGTAAGAACCCCCTAGCACGCTGCTATAGTGAAACAGATCAGCCACATCTGGGGTGTAGGGCTAAAAATAAAGATTATTTTCATTGATTAGTTTATAAAATGGCAAGTCCAATTTCCTAGAACCTAACACAACATCTTCAAATCAACAGTTCAAAACCCAATAATGACAAAGAAAAGTAGCAAATCCTCACCTTTGGGAGGCAGGAAACAACAAATGTTTGGCATATTTCCTTCATAAATGAATTAAATGATCAAATATCAATGAATATGCTGATTGTGATATGTGATTAATTGACTAATTGTTTCAGCACTGATCTTTAAAAAATCAGTTCCCAACATATAAATGAACATGAGCTCAATCCTAGTTCATCTGATACTAGGCAGCATGGTTCATGGTGTAG
>NW_025730702.1:0-6277 GCF_021292245.1 Micropterus dolomieu
TAGCCTGTCTGTTGTACTTTGTGTGTAGTGGAACTATCCACCTTCAGTGCCTATTAGCTGTACATTGTGTTTAGGTAAACATTTGCATACCTTTGAATGTTAGCTCCACATTTGAGTGCAGTGGAGAAGTTCACTTATTGTTCTGTTTGCTATTTTGTTAGTTTCACCAGGTGGAGTGGGTGCTGTGCTCTTTGTGTTTTTTTGTAGTAAGATTCAACCCTGTTTAAAACGGTAGATAGGTGTAGGCCTCCTTTTGAGGACCTTTTTATTTTAACTTGGTTTGTTATTTTCGCAGCACCCTCGTCCACCCTCCTTTTGTTCTTTTTGTTACCTGTCTACATCTCATGTTACCAATAAACGTTACCTTGTTTAAGATCTACCAGTTGTGCCTATATGTTTATGGCCCCCACACCCCTAGACCAACAGGGGGGTCGTAACACATTTTTTGATATCTTTAAAACAAAGAAATATGCTGGCATTCAGTTTTTTCTGCCAGTATGTAGCCAGCTTCTTGCAGTTTAAGAACACCATCTAAAGTAAAGGCCCTTGAAAATGTCTGCATCTTAATGTTTTTACTGCTTACTGTATTCCATTATCTTCTATATGCCCCAAAGATTTACAGTTTCAAATATTCTTTACAGAGAGTATTCAGAGGACGACTGCAGAAACGGAGGCAAGCATTGCAGCGGCTGTCGCCTTCTGTTTGAAATATGCCCCAGACAGGGTGGGCGGAGGTGGAAGAAAAAAGAACGTTTCTAAAGTTTAAATCTTTTTAGTTCATAAGTGGGATCTGAGACAGTTTGTTGAGTTTTGTTAAAAATGTAGTTTCCATTCATTTTTCAAACATGATACCTGCTAAACACCAGCATGTTAGCATTGACATTTTTTGAGAGTATTTGAAGTATTTTTTAGGTTTGGATTGGCGTTGGGGCTGTGCTTGATTATCAACCACTTAACAATTTTGCTGTTGGCTGTTGGCCTATCTACGATTGTGTATATTGAATCACGTTCATCAGTTAGGTTACAGATAGAAGATATGTAAATCTGTGTTTTATTTCTTTCTGTACTTAAAATCTCAATCATTGTTCTCTGTTCCCAAAATGTCTCTCTGGGCATTCAAAGGAATTTGAGAAATTTGCTAAGCTGTGATTAACCTGAAACACTCAAACTCACCCTCAATTCTGTCCCAATTAAATATCTAACCATGTTGGCATTGAAAGGATATTCTATTCCAGTAAAAGGAAATTAGACGTCAAAAAGATTTTAATTCCGAACTAAAATCTAACATCTGTTCGACGTTGTAGGTTGATGTCAATCTAACGTTGGGTTTTGACGTTAACACGATTTTCATTTCCAACTAAAATATAACGTCTGTCTAACGTTGTGGGTTGATGTCAGTCCAACGTTGGAGGTTGATGTCAACATGACTTTATTTCCAACAACAATCCAACGTCGGTCAAACGTTGTAGGTTGATGTCAATCCAACGTTGGGTTTTGACGTCAACCCGATTTTCATTTCCAACTAAAATCAAACGTGAGTTTGACGTTGGACTGACGTCAGGTGCCTGCTGGGATAAATGTAGTGAAGTAAAATGTACAATATTTCTATCTGAGGTGTAGCAGAGTAGAAGTAGAAAGTGGCATGAAAGAAAATACTCAAGTAAAGTTCAAATAGCCGACTTGTACATAAGTACATTACACAAGGAAATTCCCCTTTTCTGAACTACTGCGTTTGACTCACACTTCTTTTTTTGTTACTTTGCAGATAATAATTTTGCACAAAAACAAATAAGCAATGGTAAAAGAAGTATCTAGATTGTTTAAGTAGAAATACCACAGAATAATTCACAGAGCATCCAAGTTGTCAGTTAAACTAAGAAAGTACCATAGTCATTTAATTTACTCTCGGGACACTGGGGACATGTCCCCATCAGTACTTGACATGGCAATTTTTGTCCCCATAATTTTTTAAAGTCCTTGTTAAAAATATTTTGCAAAAAAACTTGCAACAAGAAATGTTAAATAGCAAATGAAAATGATTGGAGAAATATTTATTTGCACAATAAAAAAACATGCAATGCAATATAAATATAGAAGAAACAAAGTGCTTTGTCCAAAAAATATATTACTGCATTATATTTCATTTTATATTTTGAATTGTCACCTGCCACATGGATTTTGTGTATCCCTTTATATAAATAACCATAAATTGGTGCAGAAAATATCACCAGAATGCAGGAAATTAACAATAAAATGCTCAAAATTTTCTGGGGGGAGGACCCCAAGCTATATTTCATCTTTGAATATTTATTCCAAATAGTGTTAAAATATCTTATCACATTTTCAAGAACTCAGTATTCTGAGCTAAGTGTGTTTTCCCTGAGCCCTTATGTTCCCACCACTTTTTAACACAGAGACACCCTTGGAAAGTACTATCAGCAAAAAATAAATTTTTTAAAAAGAAACATTAAATTAAGCATGCAGAAAGGCCTCTTATTATTATCACATAATTAAAATTTTAGTTACTGATGTCCAAACATGTAACATTTGTATTGACCAGCTAGACAGCATTGAGCTCCATTTTGCCTATTTTACATCCTGTAAGAACGAAACTCATTTTATAGACGCTTTCAGCGGTAACAATACAAACAAATGGTACTGTGCATGTGCATTACTCTGGCCCAAACCTAACTTCCGGCAGACTTCCTCAAACAATCCATAACAAGTAACGTTAGCTAGTATGGGCCTTTCCAAAACTGCTTGCTCCTCCCTCTCCCTATCTACTTCCACTCCATTTGCGCGTTCATGTGGAGGCTCTGCCACATTGAGTGGCATCCGAAATCAATGAGGGTGGAGTGGTAGTGGGTTGTTAAAGCCTTAAATGCTGAGTGAGCACCGATGCTGGCTTGTTGAAGGTGTGTAACACCCTTTGCTGCACGATGGGGGACCTTTCTTTCAATGTGAGTTCTGTGTGACGTCGCCGGTTAACATGTAGGATTTTTAATTTCAGAAACTACACTAACATTTCATATCACCATTCACAGGTTAACAACGTAGCTCAAAGGTTATATTATGTTTTAAAAAAACAACACAACTGGTGTTTATTTGATACACATATTATAGCAGTGAGTGCAGCGGTAACTTCAGATCCTATTTACGCTGGGGAGAGGGAAGTTCGTCCGAAAGTTGGGCGCTGTATTTTTACCCTTTGAAGGTTAGTTGGTTCAAATACCCCTTTAGGGAGTTCGATTTGGCTGTGAGGGTGACTCCGAGCAGAGTTCACTTCGTGTCGGAGTGGAAGTGGCGAGGGTCTAGTTTCGGAAAGGCTCCCAGTAATAAACAAACAGAACAGATGTTGTTAATAGGGCTTACGTCAAATTTTGGATGATTTACACACTTCGTACTTTAATGAACTCCTCCTAGGGATTTAGTCCGACCGACTTCAAATTTGTGCTGTGCCTTCTAAAGGCATTGAAGATGAAAAGTTGTGCTATTTGCGAGTTTTCGTCAATGGGTGTGTCCGTGGCGTGGCGTCAAAGATCAAGTCTTCGCCATGACACAGGAAGTTGTTGTAACTTCAGTGTACATGCTCACATCTGAACCAAACTTTACAAGCTTGATAACTCTCGCACCCCGCTATGGAGGACCGATCCTGACACAGTCAGAAATAAATACAGAAATAAATAAATGCTCAGAGAGAAATATACATGACATTCCATCAAACTCATTTTTGACAGCTATTTCCGGTCCCTCCCCCACACCGGATGTCTGTATGTAACTGATAAGAGGGGGTGGATCCGGTCCCGCCCCAACCGGAAATATGTCTGTAAGTAACTGATAAGAGGGTCGCGTACATCCTTCCATTGTGTGTTTTTGACTGATAATTGGAGGAGGTTTTTCATTGATTTAAAGACTTTATTAAGTAATAAAACTTGAATGAATTAACTAGTAGGTGTTTATGGCAATAAATTTATCATTAAAAAAGTATAACAGTGAGTTATAAGTAAAGGAGGAATCTCCGGGGCCAGCAAAGGATCAGTAGGAGGTTTCTTTGGAATCAAGTCAGTCTTTATTATTAAACAAGTGAAGAATAAATTGAAATAATGACAGTAAAGCAGTAAAATGGTATAACGGTGAGTAAAAATTAAACAGCATTATAAATTACCTTCAACAGCATGCAGCAAAATAAGAGTCAGTTCCAAAATTAAACTTTGTAAAATCTTTGCTAAAGCTTTGTGTGACAAACTTACCATCATTAACACTTTTAGCAGTCTATTCAACTATCTTAAGTCTTGCAGGTTGCAATCCAACAAGTTTGCAGCAACCATTTTCTTCACAAACAATCTGAATTACTTTAAACACATACATCCATATAAAAAGTCAAATTGGCTTCCATGTAAAAACTATACAGTCTCCCATTTTAGAATCTTATGTTTGTACCTCTTTGCAAAGTTTTGGTACTAATTTTCTTGATAAATAACAGAGACACACAAACATCAATTTGCACCTCAATTAAAGTGAAGTGAAAAATCAACCCAACCGATGAATTGCACATGCTTCAAAACAAACAACCAAATTAAGCATCTAAATGATTAACCGTATAGATTATGCGTGATACAATGAGTTTTGTTATTTACTTTCAACAGCAAAAATCTATATTTAAGCTTAAACATGTTAATAGTTAGGTAGGCTCGTAAGTGTCATTGCGGAATTATTCTCAAAGTTATGTACTCACTAAGACCCTTTTAAGCCTTTTTTAAGAACCAAGTCCAAGTGAATAGAATTTATCAGAGGAGGAATATGTACCTGATTCTTACAGTCAATCAGACTAGTTCATGGGAAAGCACAGCAGGACGTTCAAAATATTTGCAACCCTCAGAAGAACTTAATATTAAAATGTCCAACCCTGAGACTGCAGTCAACACAACACAGAGTGAAAACACTTGTAGGGAAATGAAGCAAGTACAAGTATCAGGAGTTTGGGCTAAAGCTCTTAATGGAAATACTGAAGACACGTCTGTTAAGGATAGTGCTGAAACTGGTGACGATCAGTCTTTAAAGACATCCTCTTTAGTAACTGAAAACTAAAGGGGACAGAGCGTTTGCTGTCAGGGCCCCGAGGCTCTGGAACAGCCTGCCCGAGGAAATCAGGTCGGCTGAGTCAGTGAACTCTTTTTAAGTCCCTTCTTCAAACATACTTTTATAGGAGAGCCTTTCCTGATCTTATTTGACTTTATTTTATCCCTTTTATTTTATTGTATTTTACTAATTTTATATTAATCTGTATTTTAGTCTTTTCAATGTTTTCATGCTCTTATCTTGTTTTTTGTATTATTCTTTACACTTGTTAAAGCACTTTGTAACTTGTTTTTGAAAAGTGCTCTACAAATAAGGATTATTATTATTATAAGTAATATAACCTACTGCTACATTTGTGGAAAACCAGTCAAAATGTACACGTCATTTAATAAGTTTTGTCTCTCCACATGGGAATCAAGAAAAGAAACGTTGGAATTAGCGTATAACACATGATCAACTATATTGTGGTATACAAGCCTGTACATTCTGCAGGGATGGAGAGAGTCAGGCGATTGATTCATTGCATGTAGGCTAAGCAAAGCTACCGTATTTCTATTAAATTATTATGTTAAATATATTCTTAATACATGTTTTTATTTTCCACCCCAATATATTAAAACCGCTCTGGAAGGCACATCTCTACAGGTATGCCCCAATAGAAATGTTTAACTAGCAAGCCGCTTTTAAAGCTATTTTAATGCTAGTCAGTGTCAACATCACCAAAATTTAAATTTAAAATTAGTGTCATCATTAGTATTTTGTTGGACAGTACAGCTGCTTGTCCCCATATAAACCTATGTCAGTTTGGTCTCTCTGACTCTTGCTCTCCTGCTTTGCATTGTTTTTGTCACTCAAGCATTTGCCCTTTTCACTTTAGACTGGTATTTGGTCAGATAAGTGCCCATTACAGATAACTTTACTAAAAATTGCCATCACTTTCATGATTTCCAGATGACTTAATACACCTCCTGGCCAGTTGCTGTAGAATACTCTGAAGCTAATGAAAATGTAATTAACATTGCTTTGAAGTTTTAGATTTATAATATTCTGTAACTGACATAACACTTGTAGTAAAGTTGTAAATATTTATACATATGTATTGTTTTGGTTAAAATGGATAAGATTTTTTCTTTTGCACCGTGTAACAAGAACACAGACGAGAGGGACAAACAGGCGAACATGAGAAGGGAAGGGCATG
>NW_025730703.1:0-2698 GCF_021292245.1 Micropterus dolomieu
ACATCAACTTGATTGGATTGGCACACATTTATTGCACAGATGTTTATGTCCCCAGATGATATATCCTAATGACTTTGGTGATATCCTTATTTTTTTCCAACCACAAGGTTGACATTTGTAGTTCAAAATGAAATGTCTCAACAACTTTTGGACGGATTGACATAAAATTTGGTACACATATTCATGTCCTCGGGATGAATTGTAATCACTTTAGTTATCCCTTAAGCTTTTATCCAGCGCCATCACCAAATTATATTTTGTTCAGTTTTGGTTATGTACATGTACCTGGAAAAACTGACATTTCCTTCCACCTAAGCTGTACTTTTATTTAATACTAATTAAGAAATAAAAGCATGCTATTGGTAACATGCTAAAGTAAGTCGGTGGAAATGATAAATATTATACCTGCTTACCATCAGCAGGTGGTTGTGAGCATGTTAGCGTTTTGGTGTAAGTATTTAGCTCAAAGCAATGCTTCCAAAGAATGATGCTTCCCAAGAGCTGCTAGCTTGGCTGTTGACTCTTGGTCTTCAGAGCAATTTTTGGACTTAGGTTATCATTTGGAGACAAATTTTGTGTCCTAATTACAGATATAAGACATGACCACATTTCAGGATACTGTATACTCCGTGGAGTTTAACTTTTAAAGCTGGCTACACGCAACAGGAAATAGTCCAAGTCCAAAAAACACGTAACAAGTAAAGAAATTATTGTAAGAAAGGCATAGCTATCTTCGCCACTTGCAGCCTCTCTAGACGAGAATGCACTGCAACTAAACGACATGTTGTGTCTTGTGTTTCGTGCCACTACTCACTTTTTCTACACTGGAAAAAAAAATCTTGTTTTCTCCTTTTCTTGCTCTGGTATAGTGGTATCACTATTGCTCTCACCGCCTACACAGAACATCAACCGGTGAAGATAACATTTTCAACCATTTAGTGGGGATTAACTCATTCTGGGAAACATGATATCACTAACTGAAGTGGAGGAAGGTGCACAATGCAGCTGAGGGAAACACAGTAAACCACAATTACAATATCTCGCAATGCGATAACTCCTGGAAAGCATTAAACATCACATACTCCTACATCTTATCTACAACAGTGATAACACTATTTAGTAGTAGCAAGCTATAATCAAGTTGTAATTTTTTGTCATCAGCTTTTTGGTAAAAATTTCAGTTCTACCTAAATGTAGGCAAGGAAGTTAAAATGATATGGGTAATAACAGCGTTGGTGTGGTTTGAGATAAATCAAAATAATGTAGTTGAATTTCTTATGGATGATAACTGTAGAAAACAACAGACTTAGAGTATTTCAGAAAAAGATGTTTGTTCATCGAGTACAGTCGGATGTTTTTTCTTTCACATTCAGTCACCCCTAAACCGAAAGCCCTGTCAAAGTGAGCATAGTCAGGCATGTGGTTACTGCAAGAATTCAGCTATTAGTCAGCAGCCGCGATCACTTTCCAGGAACTGAGCACCTGTACATCCACAGTTACACATTTCAGAGCTCTCTTACTCACATATGCATACACACACAATGTTGGTTGGGCCACTCTGATCTCTGAAAACCCTGTCACAAGACTTTTAGATAGGGAAGCAGATGTCTCTACAGTACCTGTTAGACATATGAAGTTTAGCCTGTGTGGTTGGCATACACTCCTGCTTTTAATGACTGAAATGATACCATTTTCATGTCTGTACAGTAAATATATATTACAGCTAGCAACCAGTTAGCACAAATACTGGAAACAGGGTGAAACAGCAAACATGGTAGGTAACAAAATCTGCCTACCAGCACCTCTAAAGCTCACTAAACTATCATTTAAAAAATGGCCTGTAAAACCACAATGTCTTCTATAGTGAGCTTTAAAGAGGCTTATCATTTATATATACCTTAAACCGTTGAGATATACCACTCAGATTCTCAGACAGATTACTAAGGGAAATGGCCGCCTTGTCTTCAGCAATATATAGTTAGTTATGTATTCCTATCTTTTGCTCAGTACATTTGTGATTCTTATAAAAACCCAGTTAAATGCATACAGGAACCGCATAAATATTAGTCAATTTCTGCATATTATGGGGCCTTGAGTGGCTCATGTTGAGCAACAGGCATCCACACACTGCACAGTAGACAATATCTTGTCAACAGAATTGTTGGGTTTTGGGGGGTAAACTGTTTATCTGCCAAATCAGGCCTTCATCTCTTTAATGTTTGATGCATTCAAAGACTTTTCTTTACATTACATGGGCAGGGCTAAGAGTTTACCAATCACATTTTCCCAAATGACATGAAGTCAGCTGGTTTTGCAGGAAGTCTATTGTTGTCCACTCCCTTTTCCCTTTGGTTTTTAGGCCAGACTTTCTCACGCCTCATTATTTACAGTTTTGCCTATTGTTGGATCTTGTTTTTTGTGGAATAAAAAAATAAAAACAGCATGTGAATTTACCTGTCATTTTCAACCTTTTCTCACAAAACACTTCACAGTCAGAGAAATAAATAGCCTAACTGACTCCAAAGGCTTTTCCTTCTTTATCTACAGGTATAACAAGAGATCTATGATGTAAAGGTTAACACAGCAACGAGAAATCTTACCAACTTCTCACACACATTCTCCCTGTTTTGCATCGCATACTTTTACAGCCTCATTAAAAGCACATCAAAGTATGAATTAAAGGCTGTCAATAGTCTTG
>NW_025730704.1:0-3421 GCF_021292245.1 Micropterus dolomieu
TCCAAAAGTAGACTAGGAGCCAGAGCGTTCAGCTATCAAGCTCCTCTCCTGTGGAACCAGGTTCCAGTTTGGGTTCAGGAGGCAGACACCATCTCCACATTTAAGAGTAGGCTTAAGACTTTCCTCTTTGATAAAGCTTATAGTTAGGGCTGGCTCAGGTAGTCCTGAACCATCCCTTAGTTATGCTGCTATAGGCCTAGACTGCCGGGGGATTTCCCATGATGCACTGAGCTCCTCTCTCCTCTACTTTCTCTCCCTCTGTATGCAACCTCATCCCATTATTGCATGTTACTAACACAACTTCTCCCCTTTCTGGTAGTCTTGTGCTTTCTCGTCCCTCTCCTCTCTCCTCCTGTCACTTCCTGCAGGTTTTCTGGCTCTGGAGCTGTGGAGTCTGGATCTGTGGTTGCGGGTCACCTGCTGCCCCCGTGTTCCTGCTCGACACTGTCACACTCTGCCTGTCTGCCATGCCGTGTTTTGCACTTTTGTGTTTAGTTAGCGTTATTTTGGTCTGTTGGGTTTTGGGGGTCTGTCTTGTCTGTCGTCTAGTGTCCGGTAACCATGTCTGTTACCCCAGTGATCCCTCTGCATGTCTGTCTCTGTTTTCCCCTGCTCTCTCTCTCTGCCTCGTTAGCCTCATGTCTGTCACCTGTGTTGCTCCCGCCCTACTCGTTAGTCCCTGTGTATATATACCTGGTGTTTCTGTCTTGTCTTTGTCGGGTCATTGTTTATTGTCACCCAGTGTTGCAGTTTGTGTTTATGTCTTCAGCCTTACTTGCCGTGTCTCCCTGTTACCCTGCTCATTTTTGGATTCTGGTTTTCACCCTTTTGGATTTCTGTTGGACTCAATCAATCAGCCACTCTCTTTGTAAGTGTGCTCGCCTTTTGTTGTATTAAACCCTTCTGAACTGTTCCTGCTGGCTTTCGTGTCCTGCATTTGGGTCCTCCAACCTGCTTCACCACCCACTTGCCGTGACAGACAGAGCCTTTGTAATCAGGGCCCCGAGGCTCTGGAACAATCTACCCGAGGAAATTAGAAATCCCTTGTTAAAACACACTTTTATGGAAGAGCATTCCCTGATTTAACATGATTTTATCTGAAGTATATTTTGAAGTGACTTTTCTCGTATTTTTTTTTTTTACTTTTATGTTATTACTGCTTCATGTTAAGCACTTTGACATGTTTTTAAAAGTGCTCTATAAATAAGGATGATATCTGTTAAAAAGGAATAAAACCATTTAATAATAAAAGGATCAACATTCCTCTGGGTGATTTCTGTAAGAGCAGATGAGGCTATATATTAAAAACAGAAGAACAAAAGGCGTGCATAGACCTTGGGATCCTCCAGATGCTTAAGAGTCAGATGGGTGATACTATTAATTGCATCATCTGTACTCGTCCCCTGCCTAAAAGCAAACTGCAGTGGATCTAGTTCAGGATTGACTTCAGATTTCCGTCCGGATATCGTGTATTCTTCAAAGCTTTTCATGACAACACAAGTTAAAGCCACCGGTCTATAATCATTGTTTTCTGTAGGACAGGGTTTCTCTGGTAGATTCTTTCCAGAGGGCAGGAACCAGATGGGAACCTGCAGACCTCTGAAACACAGGGCGCCACGCTGGGGTTAGCTCTACAGCAAAGGTCTTCACGAGAAAAGCAGAGATGCCGTCGGGTCTGCAGACTTTGTCTTGCATACATGGCTGAAAAGCGACTGATTTTGATTTGAAGCTTCTAACTTGCTTCAAATTCTAAACTAAACTTCTCTTTATGATCCACAACATGCAACAATCCGCTGACTCCTGAAATAAGATCCACTCTTTCAAGACTCATACCTGAACACGTGTTGACCAGATTATTATACATCCATGGTTCGTACAAAATGGCCGACCACTTCCTGTTACACTGCAACGAGCTGACTGAGCTGAAAATAACTTCACACACGCACCAACCAACATCACACCAATGCACACACGCAGTTTCATATGTTTCACACTCTTATGCATCTCTTTTTTTGGCTCTTTGCACCATAAAAGCAGAAGTTTCATTCTTGTTCTGCTCTCCAAACACTATCTCAACCTCAAATCATCTGGTTTATTTAATATATTAAAGTCTTCAAAGTTGGCCTGGTGCTTGTGTGGCAGAAATGAGGGGCAGTAATGCTGCATGTCTTTGTTCAACACATCACATATTCTGTCCACCAGCTGAGGGGAAAAGCAGCAGCTGTGTGATTATGGTGTTTATTTTTAGTCATAAGTTGTGAGCGTGTAAAACATGCTCACGAGCAAATTGTTATTCCACACGTGCAAAAATTAACCTTCCCGCGTGCACGATACACCACTCGTGCACAAATTCAACAACCGAGAGTTGTACAGGCTTCTGCGAGCGAGCTGGTTTGCTCTCAAAGGAGAACTCTGCTTGCACAGTGTGCTTCTGCTCACGGAGTGGCGTTTAGCTCGCGCAGTGGATTTCTGCTTGCTCGAGTCTACATGACTTTTGACAAATTGGGGGCGGAAACCAAGGAGGGTACTGACCCTCTTATGATTGGTCACTTTCAACGTGATCACAACCTAAATGTAACGTGTGAAATATTGTGACCTCATTGTGTTTCCTCAACAGATTCAAAGTCCAAGATCCACCTTCATCCTCACCTTCACTGCGTGTTTGATGCTAACCTTTTCCATGTCTGTTTGAATGAAGCGGCTCCTTTTATCTCGGTGATGTTGGTGAAATGGCTGCAGTCGTCCCTGTGAGAGCTGCAGCAGCTTCCTGAGTTTCCAAGCTGAATCTTCACTCTGCCTCTTCAGCTACAAGACTCTTTAGAAACACTGAATGAAAACATTTTCCCACCCTGTGTCTCTAAAAGGAACGACGGCTCCACTTTTCTCTACATGCACCTTATTCCTTTATAGAGGCGATGCTAGCAGACCTGGACGGTAACAGGAGCGCCACGTTTTCATGACGTTGCTCATCATTTGAACAAAAGACCGACAGGTGAAGACTCTTCACTGTGGAACTAAAGACAACTACATGAGCTGTGTTCCAGTAAAGCTCCACCTCTTCCTGTCCACAGATATACACTGAGGACAGCACACGATGATCAGAGCAGAGAGCAGGCGGACGGCCAGAGAGACGGTCTACCTGGACATGGATCACCTGGTGCTGCTGCTGCTGCTGCTGTGGAGCTCAGGTAGGACTCTGCTTTAAACATCACGTGTTAGAATTCAGATCTCTTTATTGGACCTGGGAGAAAATCAGAGAACAATATGAAAGGCTGCTGCTGTTGGACAGCTGCTGTCTCGGTCTACCAAAGATTTAGAGCAATGTCCCTAAACATCAGGAGAGATATTTACTGCACATGTCGCATTTCATTTCTGCTCTTCAGCTTCATATATTTCACACACTTCATCTCTTCGTCTGCTT
>NW_025730705.1:0-3808 GCF_021292245.1 Micropterus dolomieu
AACGTATCCTACCCCTCGTTTCCTGTGGCTGAGGCTGAGGGGAACAGTTGCATACCCTGATAAGCCGCTTGGGGGGAAGCCTATGCAGTCGGGTAATCAGCATGTTAGATGCTAGCAATCAAGAAACAATCACAAGATCTCATCATGTTTATGTTGCGGTGCTATTTAAGTGAAGGGAGATTATATAGCATCACATAGTGTTTCTCATCACAGGGTTAAGAGGGCACAATTCTGGTAGAATATTTATATTTTAGGCGAGATGGAAAAAACTATAGCAATACGTAGAGACCAAATAGAAACATTTCAGCCTTGAAGTCAGTCAAACGTCACACATCTTCATAACATGAGCATTCCCTCTTACGCCACAACCCATATACATAAAAGGCTTTGCACACAGCTGCAGATGTTGATAGACAGCGCTGTTTGAAGACGGCTGAGAGCACTCGAATGCTTAACAGGTGTGGGGAGGTTTCAGCGCGATGCCTATCGTGTTACTGTGGGATGTGCAACAGGCATCAGTCAAAACAGTGCAGACAGCGGAGCGTGAGCACAGTATGAATGCCACATGTACAAAACGTGATACAGAGAAATTGCAGTTACATGTTTTTCCATGACAACAGGAACATGTACAGCAGCTAATCCAGAAGCCTGTTTTTTTTCATTGTTTTTTTTTTACAGAGGTGTGCTTGTTACTGGAGGGTTACTAATTTAAATTATGGGATGTTTAAAATTTAAATAAGCTGTATGGTGTTCTGTTTGCTTGCAGCTGTGGAATGATAATGAATTCAATTTAAGATTTCGGGCAGTTACGACAGATTAAGGAGAATAGGTTCACTGTATGGCAATTATAATTACATAATACTTTGATGGCATTAGCTGGTTTCCTGTCAAAGTTTGGCTCCATGAAGACCTATTATGTCTACAAATACATTTCCACCCATGCTAACAGTATGCGGTCTATTTTGCAGTGTTGTGGGACTCCTCCTATTTGCTCATTCACAGAGATAAATCTTTGCTTTACTTTCTAGTTTCCTCAATTATAAAGATAGCACAAGAAGGTTGTGGTCCCAGGCCACTGCAAGTACAAATTGTGTGATAACACTGTGTTCAATTTTAATCCTGACATTTCTACTGGTAGAGAGAGTGACAAGAAATGCATTTAACCAGTAGCGGCGCGTGGCAGGTCATGCGCTACACTTGAACACAGAATGTCACTGTGAGGCCATATTTTTCTCTTAAGTTTTAAATATCCAGCTAATTGTATGCATACTATAACAGAACAGTGGAGATCCGGTAAACGACGCATAATATCACCTGTGTTGTTATTTTTGCTCTCGATTTCTCACACTTGAATCCACCCAGCCTATAAGGAATTGCTGTCATATTATTGTAGGGTGAAAGCCTTTCATAGTCAGCGCTGCAGCTTCCTCTGTAGTATACCCTGATGTCATGCTACCTTTTAACCACAGAGCCTCCCTGTAGTGATGTTATAATTGCTTTATCTAGCTCAGGCTTCTTTAAATGACGCCTAATTGAGGGCTTTCGCCGCACCCTTTCCTCATGCTGCTCCATGTGGCAATCAACCTGCCACGTTATCACCACATCTTAATAAAAACTAAAATGATTGGGCCACAACCCAGGACTTCCCACAGCAATAGGAAAACGAAGAGGGTAAAAACATCCTGACTCAAACGACATGCAGAGTGAGCTCTCAATGCACAGGATGTAGAGAGATTGGTGGTTTGAGGGATGTCGGTGAAGTAGAAAGGGGAGGAAAAAAGAGAATATGACTTGTCACGCAAACGACAGAGTGGACCACACGACTGGGAGGAGCTTTGTGTATGTTTTAGAATTAATGAGCCTTGGTAAGCCTACAGTATTTGAAACATTTACACGCTGAAAAAGTGGTTGGCATCCAGGATAAACAAACAGTCATGCGAGTTTCAGCTGCATAGTGAAATCCCTCTTGAAAATATTGATTTAAAGGAAATTACTGATTATATCAATGCATTTCCAGCAGCCACATGAAACAGAACATTTGTTGAATGTGTCTTTTGTGTGACGATCCAGCTGTTTAAATGTTTCTGCACATGTTAGTTATTATGGGAAACATGTTAATTGCATAAGGGCTACACAGATGGAGCAGATCTCTCCTCTTAAAGCGTGTCTCATGACAGTTTAACACCTCAAGCTAAATCCGTGATACAAACACCATAGATTTCTAAAGACATGGTGAACTTAAGATGTTTGGGTTTGATGTGATAATATTTTAATATTATCTCAATTTTCTTTGAAGGTATTGGTTTGTGTATATGTGTGTGTCCATGCAGTGATGGTTTAAGTTCACTGTTAAGGTCACTGGGAGGCATATTGAAATTTAAACCTCAAAATGTTTTACTACATAAGGTGTATTTTCAGTTAATATGGTGGAAATTATTAAGGAAAATATCTACAGATAGATCAGACTACGGAAAAGTTCATCCAGTGAGGCGGAATTGACAGTAAGACTTGAAAATGTTTTCACATAGGCAAAAAATATGCGCTTATCCTGGGGGGTTATGAATCTGCTTTACAAACGTTCAGAGACATATGGAAACAGGAGAGAGAGTGGAGGGAAATAACAAAAAAACCCAGAGTTTAAGAAAAGAGTTCAGTTAGAGGCTGAGCTGAACAAAACACACAGGCAGATTTCCATCACACAATCTGTCACAACTTGGCTTAGTTGTCTATCACGTGACCTAAAATCAGTTCCGTGATAACATGTCGTTTCATTTGTGGGAGATCATAAACCCGTTCTTTAGTGTCGGATGTGAACAAAAGTTCGTATTTAGGTCACGTAATGACACTTGTGATATATGGTCAAAAGCTGTGGGAAAGGCTACTAAGTAAGCAAAGTAAGTAAAAGCTAGTCGGTAAACCTTGAGTATAGAATTTTCTGCTGAGAATCCGTAAGAATTACATCCAGATTAGAAGATTTCACACCTCGACATACTGTCCACTGACAGAGTTCAGTGGCAATGCAGTAAGAAGTGTGACGTTTAATATATGTAAGATGGAAAAGTAAGGATGTGGCAATGGAAGTGGAGGAGGACATCCAAATCTCACCAGAGTGAAAGATTTTATACAGTGTAATTCACAATCTAGCCGATATTATACAACATATATTCAGGAATTTGGCTAGGTGCATTTGCTCAGGTTTTGTGCTTGAGTGCAGATTTGTGGTGCTTGTGCTCAGTTTGAGTGTTTCTATTCTTTTGCTGCTTAGTGCTTGCACTAGGCTAATATTGCAATCTTTATTCAAAATTATTAAAACAAAATAAAATACAATCAACTTGAGGATGAAATTGCAGTAGTATGGGAAATAATTGGGTTGGCCCCACCGTTGTAAGCCCCAACATTGGCTAATGAGCTCATTGATGCATCCCTAACTGTAGTACAGTATAGTGATATGACCTTGGGTTTAGCCACTCTGCATGATGAGTACTCTTGCTTATATGCTATTTAATGGACAATTGTACACTCAATTGATTAAAACCTTTAATTATGTATCTCCGAGGAAGTCCTTAGTTGTAGTTTTCTTATGTTTGTTTTGTTTCGTGATTTTTACTAATAAGAGCTGGGTTCTGTGGTGTGTTGTGCTTCATTAACTGTGACCACAGTCTTTGCCTAACTTTAACCATATCTGCTTACCATATTATTTCAAAAACATTTGTTACTGACATTAAAAAAATTTACATTGGGATTTGCACGTCCAACATTGATGTTTTTGTCTGGCGACAGGGTCGGGATTTTTTATCAAAGATAAACC
>NW_025730706.1:0-4310 GCF_021292245.1 Micropterus dolomieu
AACAATGCAGAAGAGCTGAAGGCCACTATCAGAGCAACCTGGGCTCTCATAACACCTGAGCAGTGCCACAGACTGATGGACTCCATGCCACGCCGCATTGCTGCAGTAATTCAGGCAAAAGGAGCCCCAACTAAGTATTGAGTGCTGTACATGCTCATACTTTTCATGTTCATACTTTTCAGTTGGCCAACATTTCTATATATCCTTTTTTTGTATTGGTCTTAAGTAATATTCTAATTTTCTGAGATAATGAATTTGGGATTTTCATTAGTTGTCAGTTTTAATCATCACAATTAAATGAAATAAGCATTTGAAATATATCAGTCTGTGTGTAATGAATAAATATAATATCCAAGTTTCACTTTCTGAATGGAATTACTGAAATAAATCAACTTTTTGATGATATTCTAATTATATGACCAGCACCTGTATATAACCTATAACGGCCGTTGCTAGGCAACCAGGTGTTGCACGAATGTTAATCTTTAAATATTTATTGTTGATTACTACCCAAGCTCCAAAGCTCAAAACATGGTATTCAGGCCTGCCTTATGGCCTGCAGAAATAAAACTTGACTTTGGTGAGACTTTTACATGTGGGCTGACGTGGGTGTTTCCCTACCACACTAGTACGCAGGTCCTCTGCATCTCTGAGTGGGAGTTAAACATGCCCAGGCATCGCTCACTGACTCCTGTGACTACTGACTGTGACTACTCCATCAATAACTCTGCAACAGAGCTTCAGGGTGTCGGTGGCCTCAAAAACCGACCCCTGCCTTTCCCAACTGCAAAGCCCAGAGACAAAACGGCTTTGGCTAGTGCTAGCAACAAACAGTAGATCTCCTCGTAACACATACATAGCATTTAGAAAAAATGCTGCAGAGTGAAAAGAAAACCCCAAATAGCCTACACAACTGCTGCATATAGCACAGAAGACAATGGAAACTGGTTCCGGGGGATACTAGTGATGAACACGTCAGGCACAGCAGGGACATGCCACCAAAACTTACATGTCAGCTCAGTTTCCAGTGTGTTGAGCTCTCAGCGCCATGACAGCAGTCACAGTGTCACTCAGAAACACAACATGCTGGAAACTGTCAGCTGATCATGTTCAGTCAGTGCAACGTTTCAGCTGCTCTGCTTCAGCTTACCTGAGACAGTGAGCGACAGCCGACGGCTCTCAGAGGAGAAGTTATGAGAAAAAACCAAGAGGTGATAAACACAGCTGTAGCTTCCTTGGTGTGCGGGCTCTGCAGCAGGAAACAGGAAGTCAACAGAGTGATTGACAGCTGGCTGGGTGTAGTTGTGTGACGTGATGGAGGAGGCGAGCTGGAAGGAGCCTCCTGGGTACTGTGGCTGGATGGAGCAGCTGATGGTGAAGTTGGAGCCCCTGGACACCTGAAAGCCCTGCTGCTGGGCCTCGGAGACCCTGTCCATGGAGGAGGCCAGAGAGATGTTGGGCTGAAGCAGCAGGTCTGTAAACACACAGATGATGAAAGGTCACATTCACACTCCGTTCAACAAAATGGCACCTGAAGAAGGAAGTGATTTCACAGGTCTGACACAGGTAACAAACATGGAGTAGAGCGGTGACAGACAAGGCCACCTCTGTCATGATTGATGATAGTGTCAGCAAAACACAGAAAAATGGAAAGCATGTACGAAATTACGAGCATGATGTTGTGGTGGCAGCCCGGCTGGCTGTTAGTGAGTGTTTATTTCTCCTTTCTCCATCTCTGCCGGTATTTCAACCCTGGTTCTCCACACAATCTCCGCTTGATCGTTGTTGCTGCTGACCTGGTGCCACCACACTCCTCCACCAACCCCCCGGTCAGTTCTCCCGTGCCTCCTCTCTTCCTCAGTCCCCGGTGCCCCCCAGCTCCCTCGTCTCAGCCCCCTCTGCCCTACTTGCTCCTCAGTCCCCCATGCCCGTGTTCCCCCGGCATCCACCTCTTCCTCGCCGCCACTCCCTCAACCCCTTTTTCCCTTAAAAAACCTGTTTTGTCGTTGTGTTGCATTTGGTCTTCTCTGTCCAACACACAACAGAATGATCAAGTCAACATTGACCCAGCACGCTCACCCTCACACGGACCTTGAGAACTTGTTTTTGGAAATCATGGACGATTTATTGTTTGTGTTTTGAGAATTGTCATGAGACGCTGGAGGCGATAGCCCGTTTTGAGAAGGCTCTAGACCGACAGCCTTGCCTTATGAAAGCTCCTGGTGTGGCAAGGGTGGTTTTGGAGGCAGACCTTCTCAAAGGAGCCCTGCTTACAGCTCTGAACTTCCCCAGTGCTCCTAATGCTGGCCTTAGCATGGGGCCTGCTGGTCCTCTACCATCGTCCATGCCTGTTTGTGCCACACCTTGCTCTGCTAGCCCCCAGCCCAGTTCCCCAGCCCGCTAGAGCTGCTAGCCCCCAGACTTTTTCCCCGGCCCGCGAGAGCTGCTAGCCCCCCGCCTGTTCCCCGGCCCACTAGCGCTGCTAGCCCCCAATCTGTCCCTCCTAGTCCTGGGCCTGCTAGTGCCGCTAGTCCCCAGTCTGTCCCTCCTGATCCCCAGCCCGCTAGCACCGCTAGCCTCCAGCCTGTCCCTCCTGATGGTCAGTCTGCCTCCTGGGCAGCAAACAACCTTGACCACCACCATCTGTTTGAGTGGACTCGCCTGGCCATCTTCTCTGGGTTCCGTGGTGGTCATAGGAGGAGACGTGGCCATCATGGTTCCCGCAAACATCAACACCCGCCACCTGCCCTTGGTGTAAAGTCTCCCATGACCCAGCCCAATTACACTGCAGATATCAACCTCCCGAGAGACCTTAGTACCTGATCTCACTGGGGTGGTCACTGTCCAAACTGGTCCTCAGTCGGAGGACCGACCGACCGACATCAACTCCGTTGATGGTCCAGCCGATCCCTGCTCCTCGTGTCCCCTCGGAGAGCCGACTGACATCGGCTCCGTTGGTGGTCCAGCCGATCCCTGCTCCTTGTGCCCCATCAGTGGTCCGGCAGACTCCCGTGCCCGCCGTCCTCTGTCGGAGGACCGATCGACACCAGCCCTGTCGGTGGTCCGGCGGACTCCTGCTCCTCATGCCCAGTTGGTGTAGGCCTTTCCTGGTGAATGCAGCAAGCCGAGGTCCAATAATATAAGGTCAAATATATAATAATTCCACTGTGTTAATGTCCATGTTCAGTAACAACCTGCTTTGATGATTGTATAACTGTGACTCCTCGCTATACTACATCCTAACCTATTCTCTATTGGTGTTTTAATTCTGAGCCGATGCAGCCGCAGCCAACATGGGCAATGCCACGTAAGATATGAGATGAAAGAAAACATATAAACAATCCCACTTTAGGACGTCATTGTCCTGGAGAACTTCACAGTTCAGTCCAATGGAAGCCACTGGCTGACACTGAGACAGAGGAGAGAATACACTGGAAACTTTACTGTCATACATTATATCATAGATCAGGGGTCTCAAACTCAAATCATCCAGGGGCCACTTTGGTACTGTCATCTCATAGGAGGGCCACAGCAGCAGTACTCCAAGAAAGAGCAATATTCTCAAAATGTACTTATTTTATTACCATTACCAAAATATTTTGAACATTTTCATGTGTTTTTCTGAAATACATTGTGAATTAAAGCTGTCTGATAATTGTACTGAATTCAAAAAGTACAAAACATACCTTGCCTTGACGGAGGTTGCAGTTGGAACCCTGAGTAGCTACAGCTTCAATATGGGCATCAGTTAGTAAGTCTGGACCTGTACTTTTCAGTTCATAGTTGAGAAAACAATCTTACACTTTGGACAGTTCTGGGAAGGATGGAGATACAGTAAGTCTCAGAAATTGTCCAATATGATCTGCTTTTTCCTGTGCCTCCCTGAATGTGGTTTTTAGTTCATTGTTACACTGCAAGTCAATAAGTACCATTTGCAACAGACAACGATGCGATGGACTGGCAACCTGTCCAGGGTGTACCCCGCCTTTCACCCGATGTCAGCTGGGATTGGCTCCAGCCCCCCGCGACCCTGTACGCAGGATAAGTGGTTGACGATGGATGGATGGATGGATGTTACACTACAAGTGAGTAATGCAGTTTCAGCACTCTTCTTGGCTTTATGAAAAAGATTTGGCAGAGATATAAATCCTCTCTGTAGCTGCGTGGCTGTTGTCCTTTCATCTCCCTGGTACTTCTTGTTGCTCTCAGTGTTTAGTCCATAAATGACATTTGATATTATATTTCTTTAAAATGGTAACTTTTTCGTTGCATATCAGGCAGGTAATTTTTACTGTTAAACTCCAAAAAAA
>NW_025730707.1:0-2591 GCF_021292245.1 Micropterus dolomieu
TACATATGATTAAAATTGTAGATTGTTGCATTCTTTGTAAGTGGGCAAACCTGCAAAATCAGCAAGGGGTCAAATACTTATTTCCCCCACTGTACCTGGCCACGGTAATCTGTTCTAAAAATGGTTTGAATATCATCACCGATAAGGTCCATGAAGGTTTCTGATGAGCGTGGAGCTTCATTTCTCCTCTCCTGAGGTCGGACAGGAAGCAGCCATGGCCGCTCCTCGTGGAGCTCACGGCAGCAGAGCGTGAGTGTTAGGCAGGAAAGTCTGCAGCACTTTCTGTTAAAGCCCTCACAGCTGCTGCGTCTGAAGAGGAAGCCCGTTGGAGCCGTGGGCCAATCAGAACACGGTAGGTTAGTAACGTTACATGGGTCAGCTGTTCTGACTGAAAGGATCCTGAAGCTGGTGACTGACATGAGGCCACTCTGGAGGGTGGAGGATGAGCCCTGGTTCCTCTCTCCCCTTACACCGATGGAGTGGACGGAGATGTTCAGGGAGTGAAACGTGCCATCAGCCCTCACCGGGCCCCTGGAGGACGGACATCCAGCATCGCAGAGCGGTGGAGGAGGTAGCAGCAAAAGTATGGCCATTGTGCTCGACAGAGGTGATAATATCGTATCTGTGGCAAAAACGCGAGAGGAGAAGGGTCCTCCGTCAGCTGCACCGGCCACGTCCGGGGATCAGTTCTGCTGTCAAAGGCTTCGAGCAGAGGACGGCTCAACGCTGTCTGACGAAACGGTCTGAGGGGCATACGCTACCTTGACTTTAGGACGACCGGTGGAGCCTGTGAAGAAGAAGACGACACTTTATTTATCCCGCAAGGAAATTCAATATTTCTTCACTCTGTTGTTGATGTTTAGTCTGAAATACACACATGGAGCGATGTCAGAGCGAGGGGGTGCCACTCAGCGCAGGCCGAGCTGGACTCGAACCGGCAACCTTCCAGAGTAAGCTACTGCGCCCCTTTGAATGTGCTGCTGAGAGTGGGGAGATACATCCGAACCTCTTTAGAACCTCCACTTGTGAAGGAGATGTGAAGACCAGAGTGCTGCCTTCCAGTCAGGAGCAGTGCAGGTTCTCTGAGTCCTACGGAGCAGCTTCAACAGCGACGGGGGAAGACTCTCAGACGTGGCCCCGAACACGGGGACCCTCTAACCTGGACCCGAGGTTCAGAAAACTCAGACAGGCACTCGGATCAGTCTCGGTGTGACAGCGTCCTCCGTCGCTACAGCAGCTGGACCCAAAAGTCCTGTCTCGATACCGAAACCAGCAGTGAAGCTGAGAGGAGGAAGCTGAGAACCTCAAGTGAGGAACAAAATCTAAAATCCATTACAGCGGTGGAAGACTAGCAAGAAAAGAAACCCCACCTTGGCCAGGTTAGTGAAGTCCTACTCACATCTCCTCTCTGCAGCAGGTGATACAGCGTCCAGGAAGAGAGCTCCAAAGCAGGTGTGTTCCTGCAGAACCAACCCCCCAGAGTCCAGTTCATCATTTTATTTAGCAGCTGTACCAGAACAGGTTCACATGGTTTCCTGTTCAGACTGCTCATCGCTGCAGCTCCTCGTCTCACCCTGTGTGTTGAACGCTCTGAGTGAAGCATCTCACTTCTGTTCAATCTTTGTTGGGAGTTGCACATGTACATTGGTAGGGACTACTAGCCAATCAGAAGCAGAGCAGGCTGTTCAGCTGTACATGTTGGAGCCTGTTTAACTGAGCTTCGTCTTCTCTGTTCGGTGGGGGGGATCCAGCGTTGGGTGGGGTGTTATGACCGCTTTAAGAATGAACAGTGAAGAAACGATTGACGACTCGATGGCATCTGCTGGCGTCTGCCACGACTATAGAGTCAGACTCGAGACTTAAAAGTAAAATCTCAGAAAAATAAAAACTTTTTATGTCTCTGAAAGGACATGTGACATCACCCAGTGGGTCATGTGACTCTTCTGATTGGTTTTCAGGTGAGTCCTCACCTTCCATCATCAGCTGTCCGTTCTGTCGCCACGAGACCTACGTCCCTGACGAGGAGGTGAGACTTTGTTAATGAGGCGAGATTTTGTTAACGAGGAGGTGAGACTTTCTTAACGAGGAGGTGAGACTTTGTTAACGAGGAGGTGAGACTTTGTTAACGAGGAGGTGAGATTTTGTTAACGAGGAGGTGAGATTTTGTTAAAGGGGTAGGTGTGACGTTGTTAACAAAGAGGTGAGACTTTGTTAACGAGGAGGTGTTAATGAGGAGGTGAGATTTTGTTAATGAGGAGGTGAGACTTTGTTAACGAGGAGGTGAGATTTTGTTAACGAGGAGGTGAGACTTTGTTAAAGGGGTAGGTGTGACGTTGTTAACAAAGAGGTGAGACTTTGTTAACGAGGAGGTGTTAATGAGGAGGTGAGATTTTGTTAACGAGGAGGTGTTAATGAGGAGGTGAGACTTTGTTAACGAGGAGGTGAGACTTTGTTAACGAGGAGGTGAGACTTTGTTAACGAGGAAGTGTTAATGAGGAGGTGAGATTTTGTTAACGAGGAGGTGAGATTTTGTTAATGAGGAGGTGAGACTTTGTTAATGAGGAGTTGTTAATGAGGAGGTGAGATTTTGT
>NW_025730708.1:0-9974 GCF_021292245.1 Micropterus dolomieu
TTCTAAATCACTGAGCCTCGCCTCCATGTCTATAAATAAACTACACTTATTACATGTACCATTACCGCTAAAGGAGGCAGAGGAGTAACTGAACATCTGACACACCGAGCAGGAGAAAGTAGGAGAGAGAGAGGGAGAAGGAGAAGCCATCGCTAGCTGCTAAGCTAAAGTCGCTAACGGCTAAGCTAAAGTACTATAGCGTCAGCTACCAAAACTTTAGAACAAGTATGAGATTGAACAGCAGTCACTAAAAGATGGAAAGAACTGTGAGTGCTTAGGCAAAATTACTGTAAAGAATAAGTGTTTAGCGAACAGTTGGCCGCTGTAATCAAACAAATGTAACTGTTATTTAGCGAGAGCAGCACAACACGGTACCAACACACAAGCACCGGAAACGGAAATGAGTCGACACGCTTACCGCAGTACGTCAGCAATACGTCAGCCGTTGTCAATTCATGTCACAGTTGAACCAATAAACATGGTCTTGGTATCATTTTAAAGGATATTTCAAGCTGTTTCTATCTGTACAATTTGTTTTAGCATTTAACCATGATGAAAATTTAGTTCACATACCTACATGTATGCATAACTGTGTCGCAGCAGGCGCACACACACATATTAAAGGAGACTTATTAGGCTTCTTATATTTTCTGTCTTATCTATAAGCTTTCAGTGTCAGATGTTCATGTGAAACATGGCCAAAGCTCTACTCTTGGCTCTTAATGATGTGATACAGAGCTGGTTTTCCATATATTTGCCTGCAGCCTCAATAACAACTGGCAACTCCTATGCTTAGTTTGTCTCTACCGCTGAGCGGCATAATCATCCTGCTTCAGGATCTTGGCCAATCAGAACACAGTGGGTTTTTGTAGGGGGGGGGGGCTTAAAGAGACAGGAGCATCTACTGCTGCTTGTTTAAGACAGAAGCTGAAATGAGAGCTTGCAATGAAGTTTAGCAATCCAGTTTAGCGTCATCCTTCAACAGCCAGCATTCACACCGCAATTTCTCCAGAAATTATTATTTTATTACTAGTTATTATATTATTTTTCCCTCTTCTTCTTCTACGGACGCATTTATTGTAGTGACAGGCATCAACACTGCCGGAATTACACAAGGAGAAGAAGAGCACCGTGGTGATGACGAAACGCACTCTGTAGCGCTGTTTGTCTTTGTCGGCTATGGTAGAAACATGACAACAAAATACAGCAACCTCCATAGAAGGCGGCGCCCGCAGTTATGGAGACATAAATACTCATTCTAAGTTAATAAAAACATAACGGTTCATTATGCAAGGTCTTGATACACCACTGAAAACTTAGTTATGGATCTTATATTGCATTTCTGACAGTAGATCCTCAGAAATATTACACACTGAACCTTTAAAGAATGGATAAGTTGTTTACAAATGTCCGCCAGTATGTTTTTTTAAATCTCTTAAAACTGGAAAAATACCAGATGACTGAAAACATGGCAGTGTATTACCAGTTTATTAGAAAGGAGCCTGTACTGGCCCGGGTAATGACATCCCTGTCTGATCAACTTATCATCGTGCCTTACAAACCACTTGGACTTTTTTGAGGAAGCTACAATGAGTGAAGTTCGTTGACTGGTAGAAAGTAACAGAACAGGGTCCTGTATGAAGGGCTTAGTGTTGGATCAATCTTTTACTTATCTACATAAGTGATCTTCTTATGGAGGTTAGTGGCAAAATACCAAACGCTGCAGACGATGGAAAAACAAAGAGGCTAGCTAATGCTAGCTCTGCATGTCTCACAGGTGTCTTTTTATCTTATCTGTTCAAACCACTCCTCCATGGTAAGGCTTCCCAAGAGGTCGAAGTTTACTTTTGGAGTGTCCATTACTATTAGTTTCCAGCTAGGCAGTGATTTAACATTACTTCACTTGCTACCCTTTTTATAACATTTGATTTTAACCATGCAACAGCCTTAGAAAGGCTAAATAACATCAATTTAAGGGCTTGTGTCTGGCAGGGCGCTGGGAAGAAGCGCTGGTGTGTTGAGAGAGAAAAACATCTTAAACCCATTTACTTTCACTTGTTTTAAATACTGAGTGAACAGGATCTTCTGAAACCAACTTGTTTAGATGTAAGATTTCTTTCAAAATAAACTTTTGATCATATATGTGGACTTTCAAATTTTATATTAATTGATACCTCTTGTTCGTTAGTGTTCCTCGCAGTTGTAACGGCTGTCATTATGGTCGTTGGAGACACCCGAGGCCAAGTCTGATCAGCCGTCGTTAGTCACAGGAGGCCAAATGTGAGCATTTGTTTCCTGGGAAGGGATGAAAGGACAGCATTGTCAAGTGGGGGATCAGTGGTGTCACAAACCTTGTACCCTATTAAGTGATGGTTTCTCCATTCATGTGTAAAAGGTCACTTTTAAACTAGCTTTTTCAGTCCTGATATAAAACAGATGCCTGGGCTTTGGGTTTTGGCTGATGCCAAGAAGGCTACTGATCAGATACCAGGCTAAAATTTGTAATGTCTTCCTCACAGTGAGGAAGAGGAGACACAGCAATTACTGACTAGTCCAACTGTATGCACAGAAACGTCTGTCTAGCAGTCTTATTTCACAAACCTCTCGTCAATGTCTTGGTTGCCGCTTTTTCTCAACTTAGCTTCCTTTGTCAAAGCTCTGTCTATTTGCCTCTGCTATTAACTAAAATTACATTCATAGAGGCTGCTGAGCCCAGATACACTCACCTAAAGGATTATTAGGAACACCTGTTCAATTTCTCATTAATGCAATTATCTAATCAACCAATCACATGGCAGTTGCTTCAATGCATTTAGGGGTGTGGTCCTGGTCAAGACAATCTCCTGAACTCCAAACTGAATGTCAGAATGGGAAAGAAAGGTGATTTAAGCAATTGTGAGCGTGGCACGGTTGTTGGTGCCAGACGGGTCGGTCTGAGTATTTCACAATCTGCTCAGTTACTGGGATTTTCACGCACAACCATTTCTAGGGTTTACAAAGAACGGTGTGAAAAGGGAAAAACATCCAGTATGCGGCAGTCCTGTGGGCGAAAATGCCTCGTTGATGCTAGAGGTCAGAGGAGAATGGGCCGACCGATTCAAGCTGATAGAAGAGCAACTTTGACTGAAATAAGCACTTGTTTCTGACCATGTCCATCCCTTTATGGCCACCATGTACCCATCCTCTGATGGCTACTTCCAGCAGGATAATGCACCATGTCACAAAGCTCCAATCATTTCAAATTGGTTTCTTGAACACGACAATGAGTTCACTGTACTAAAATGGCCCCCACAGTCACCAGATCTCAACCCAATAGAGCATCTTTGGGATGTGGTGGAACGGGAGCTTGGTGCCCTGGATGTGCATCCCACAAATCTCCATCAACTGCCAGATGCTATCCATCAATATGGGCCAACATTTCTAAAGAATGCTTTCAGCACCTTGTTGAATCAATGCCACGTAGAATTAAGGCAGTTCGGAAGTCAAACACAGTATTAGTATGGTGTTCTTCTCACTCACGTGTATGTTGCTTGCTTGCCTAGCTCTGACTTGGGTGGCAAGCTAGCCAACAAACGCTAAACTGCAACTGACACAAGAGCACTTACAGTAATGTTACCAGTGTAAACTTTACTAACACAGCCAAACATCAAGCAAGCACACCACACAGACAAAAGACACAAGAGCCCAGCTAATAAGTTCAGCTCTTTTAGCTTACATCATCCAGTAAAAGCCAGCCATATTTGCTCTTGTCCAGGTATATACGTTTCTCTTCTTCTTTCTAAAGCTTGCTTTGAGAAGAGTCCAAAAATACTATGTTTGCTCTGCTAGCAAAATGTTTGGGTCTACCTGCACACTGCTGAAGCTGGCGCTCTACGTGTGTAATTGAAGGGATTAAATCGGCCCCAGATTGGGCCCCTTGTCACCGATACCCAATCCAGCTATTTGAGTCCAGACGATATCTAATATCAGTATCAGAATGGTACATCCCTAATTCAAAACATCCCTCCTCCTCTCCCTCCACATTAGATGTAAGTAAACTGCTGAGTCTTGACCTGAAGCGTTGGCCCTTCTGTGCATCTTTGATGTGGATGTTTCCCCAATATACAGGTTTGCGCATTCCTCATTCCACTGGACAGCACATACTAGATTGCTTTTGGATTAATTGTTTCTGGATTAATATTCCTGCTGCATTATTGAGTATGGTGTATCTTACTGCGGCAGATGTTTCAGGTTGACCTCACTTTAACTCGTTTACATCCTGTTGGGTGGTTTCATCTACAGCAGTGCATTATATTGTTTTTAGCATTGCAGTCCTGTGAGAACCATGTGTCTCTAAAAAGTCGGAAAACAGTTCGTTTCCAGTTTTGTTACTATCTAAAGGGGGGTTAAAATTGTTAATTCAGCTGAAGGAAGATCAACACTTCATCCTGCAGTTTATTATAATTTGGAGACACAAGGTTTTCCCTGGATGGGAAGGGGACGAAAACCTATAACCTGAAAAGTAACTAAAGACAAAGGTCAGACAAATGTTTTGAAGCAAAAAGTACAATAATTAACTCTAAGTTGTAGTGCAGTAGAAGGAGAAAGCAGCAGAAAATGGAAATACTCACTGTAATATATTTGATGGTATTAACTACAGCCCGACAGATTTATCGTTTTGCAGATATAATCGGACGATATAAGCCACTTGCATCTGCATTTCTAACAGCCGATATGACTATTAAAAAACAGAGTCTGATCCTTCCCTCAGGGTATGAGTGTTGCATAGTTTGCCCACCAGAGGGCACTCTGCTCCTCTGTTTAACACTGCAGCACCACAGAACAAAATCAGCTGACCGCGGTCAGCTCAGAGCTGGTTCTGCAGAGTTATGGTAAGGTAGAATGCAGGAATAAAGGTCTGTAAAGACCCAGAGGGCCCGACAAAGGCTTTGTCTGGAGGGCTGACCAGGGACAAACTCCTGGGCCACTTTTTTTGCCTGTCTGTGGAAAACAAACCTGTGCCAGGAGGTGTGCATGTGTCTCTGCTACGTGTCCATCAACAATTGCAATTGAATTGATTGTATTTTAAGAGGAAGCGGACAGAGGTCACAAGAGGAGTAGAACAAACTGAGGAGGACGAGCTTGTAAGTTGTATGGATAGCTAGTAGACATAGTAAATTCTAAAACTCACGTAGTAAAAAGACTTTGTTATTCCAATGGCATGTCATCAGAGTTTGCATTGAAGACAGTTCTGTGTTCAAACATTTGTTGCAGGGAGAGTCAGGGCCCAGTGAGACACAGGAAACATCAGACAGCTACTTCAAGTATAACAATAGTTAGCTAAATACATTTGTACTGTGGCTACATTAACTAGCAGCTGTTCCATAGTTTTTATGGTATGTAGTCGGTTTTGTTCTAGTTGTATTAAACTCCCTCTCTGACCCTCCCCAGTCTGTTCTCCATCTTCTGTCACTACAAAGACCCTCTTTCAGCCACACTGATAAGCACATCCTGTTTTAAGTCACTCATGTGCTTAATTTTTTATTATTTTTTAAATCGCCCTGAAGCCCCCCCTAGCAATCCCCCAGGTTCAGAGTCGCTCCTACACCCTGAGTCCAAGTAATAATAATGATGCAATAATAATAACAAGGTTTATGCTTAAGCGCCAACGCAGTCAGGATGTCAGACAGTTGGAAAGATGAAACCTTCATAATATCATCTGGTTGCTGCTGTTTACATTCACCCCAGATGCAAATTCAAAAAATGCACTGTGCAATGTTCAGGCTTCACACGTGAATGTATCTAAATAACTGTATTTATTTTATTTTATATGTTATCATACTTTAATATGGGCCTACACTTAATTATATGTTGTGTGTGTAGCATGAAGGAACTACGAATTTCATTTCATTATACAGTCTTGCTGCAGAATGACTAATAAACTACCTAGTATAATAAAAAATAATTTATATTTATATTATGTATTAAATATATATATAATTTATATAGCCCTTTATCATGGAAACTCAAAGTGCTTCACAGTGAAGTGGGAGGAACTCACCAAGTCCAAGTTCCTGAGTAAATATACTTTTTCCACCACTTCCAGAGATGCCTGTGAGTGTTAAACATTATCATAACAGTTAACTACCAGTGGAATAAGCTGTGATAAAGTGGCTGTTAAATTGGAGCATAAAAAGATAAAATACATGTTGCCCTGGAACAGAAAGCAGTGCTGCTGTTTGTGGGAACTGCTTCTGTAAATAGTATCATAGAGTTCGATCTAGACCTGCTCTTTATAAAATGCGCTCTGAGATAACTGTTGTTGTGATTTGGGGCAATATAAATAAAACTGAATTGAATTAAATAGTTTCAAAAACAGAGATCAATTTAGTTACTTACTGTGTGGTCAGTTAAAAAAAAAAAAATTACTGGTTGGAACAAAACAAAACTGAAAAAGTGAGGAGAGTTTTCAAATGAAATCACAGTAACGTCATACTGAAACTGAAACTGAATTAAACCTTTTAAACATACTAAGACTGAATCAAAGAAGAACAGTCTTCCGAGCAGAGTAGACTAAAGTACATGCTTATAGTTCCTGCTACGAGCCCTGTGGGGCAGCTCAGCTTTGTCCGCCGGCTCTACTGCAGTCGGCTGGCTGCTGTTTCACCGCTTCCTCCGGCTGCTGTATCCACAGACAGGTGAATCTTTAAAAGAACTGACGAGCTAACTCGCTCATCTTTGGACATGGTGCCTTTTGCTGAACTGTAAATCTGAGCTTTCTTCTTTAGAGGAGCCAGTCTCAGACTCTGCTACCTCCTGCATTAGGAACTTCTGTCGGTGACGATTCGGCTGCTCCATCCACTTCCTGGTCCACAGTGCCGGAGAAAGCGAGGAGGCTATCTATGCCTCTTTTTCCAGAAACACTATATTACTAAATTATATATATATATTACTATATTAGAAATAGTAAAATGTGAGTGGTCTTACCGAAGCATTGTTGAAGAAGCTTTGAGTATCAATTGAAGAAGTCAAAATACAAAGGTCTCTAATAGATCCAAACTATTTGGATTTGAAGAAATCAGCAATGCAAAAACACCAAAAAGGAAAATGAGAGCTTCCAGTGTTACGTCTGCTTTTATACAGTGGAGCTGAAGAGAGTTTCAAAATGACATCACAGTAGGTGGTGTCCAGTGACATAGTCATACTGAAACTGAAACTGAATAGTTATTGGTTATACAAAACAAATGTGGTTATTTTGTTATATTTATACTCAGAAAGAATACTAAAGCTTATTTCTTATTAGGAAATGAAACTTTTAATAAAACAAAAAATATCAGATTCCTCAGAAGCAGGGTGAAAAGTAGGTCATTCAGGAACAGCTGTCTGCTGCTCTCATGTGTGAAACCAGAGCTGTTTCTGCAGACTTTGGCTCCAGGGAACGTTCAGTTTCTCTGCTAAATGTCACATTTAGTCAAATCATGGAACAACAACTTTTCTATTTGGACCCAAACACTGGACACGAAGGCAGAACAAGTACAGTTCTATGGTTTTTAATAAAGAGTGTACAGACTTACAGGATGGTGAGTCAGGCAACCAATTACAAGTCCAGTATCAGCAAATAAATCCAGAAAGGCACAGGCAACAATCCAAAGTCAAGAAGTTCAAAATCAGGCAAAATATTGGAAAATAAAATGATGCCAAATTGATTGAAAATGGACAGACTAAAAGTCACAAATAGATATTACAACTTGTAAACACAAAACGCAATCTACAAATAGATTAAAAATCCGCTAAGTCCTCATGATCTGCAAATGTAGATCAAGATCTACAAATAGATTAAATATATACAAATACACACATCATGATTCATAAATAGAAATCAGTGACTTGTACTTGACAACCAGAATTTGAATGAATGCAAAGTGTTTGCTTGTGCATGACGGTCATTATATGTTTGTAGATTGTGTTGCATTTGTTTTCAGATTCTGTTTCGCTGTTTTTCCCCATTAAAAATTCTACAAATGCCCTCTTCACAATTTACAAACAAACACAGTCTAAATTGTACAGGTGAAACTCAAAAAATTAGCCCATCGTGCAAAAGTTCATTTATTTCAGTAATTCAACTTAAAAGGTGAAACTAATGTATTATATAGACTCATTACATGCAAAGTGAGATATTTGATATAATTTCGATGATTATTGCGTACAGCTTGTGAAAATCCCAAATTCAAAATCTCAAAAAAAAAAACATGAAATCAATTTTTTTTAAAAAGGATTTTAAATACAGAAATGTCAGCCCTCTGAAAAGTATAATCATGCATATGTACTCAGTACTTGGTTTGGGCATGAATTACTGCCTCAATGCGGCGTGACATGGATGCCATCAGCCTGTGGCACTGCTGAGGTGTTATGGAAGACCAGGATGCTTCAACAGCGGCCTTCAGCTCTTCTGCATTGTTGGGTCTCATGTCTTTCATCTTTCTCTTGGCGATGTCCCATAGATTCTCTACGGGGTTCAGGTCAGGCCAGTTTGCTGGCCAATCAAGCACAGTAATCCATGGTCATTGAACCAGGTTTTGGTACTTTTGGCAGTGTGGGCAGGTGCCAAGTCCTGCTGGAAAATGAAATCAGCATCTCCATAAAGCTCGTCTGCTGAAGGAAGCATAAAGTGCTCTAAAATGTCCTGGTAGACGGCTGCGCTGACTCTGGACTTAATAAAGCACAGTGGACCAACACCAGCAGATGACATGGCTCCCCAAACCAACACAGACTGTGGAAACGTCACACTGGACTTGAAGCATCTTGGTTTGTGTGCCTCTCCGTTCTTCCTCCAGACTCTGGGACCTTGGTTTCCAAATGAGAATCAGAAAAGAGGACTTTGGACCAATGAGAAACAAACCAGTTCTTTTTTTCTTCTGACGCTGTTTGTTGTTCAGGAGCTGCTTGACAAGAGGAATCCGACATTTGAAGCTCATGTCCAGGACCCGTCTGTGTGTGGTGGCTCTTGATGCCTCAGTCCACTCCTTGTGAAGCTCCCACACACATTTGAATGGCCTTTTCCTGACAATCCTCTCCAGGCTACGGTCATCCCTGCTGCTTGTGCACCTTTTTCTTCCACTTAACTTTCTATTAATGTGCCTTGATACGACACTTTGAGAACATCCAACTTCTGTTGCAATTATATCAAATAAAGGCTTGAAATATCTCACCTTGCATGTAATGAGTCTATATAATATATTAGTTTCACCTTTTAAGTTGAATTACTGAAATAAATTAACTTTTGCACGATATGCTAATTTTCACCTGTATTTTCAAACCACACAGAGTGTGTGACTACGATCCACACGTGTAGTCAGCCAATCAGGGGTATTGCTTCAATGTGATGTCACGTCCCCTCAATAAGCCCTTTTCTAAATAAGAGCTGACACTTCTTGGATTGGTGAGCTCACTGCCAGTTGCCGTTGCCGGTGTCACAGCGCCGGCAGGCAGGCAGACCCTCTGCAGACAGAGCCTGGGCAGCGCTGGGGAAGGACGGACCGACGCCTGCAAGTTGGGATGTCAGGTCAGCGGTCGCTCGAGAGAGAGAGAGCAAGAGGGTTTATTAGTTTTTTTAAGGTGTTTAAGGTCTAATTTTTGAACAGATTACACTTGGAGATGAAATCGTTTACAATAACATGTTGGAACATTCGAGGTCTGAGATCATCAGCTTTTGGTTTAAAGAGCATAAATCCAGATTTTAATAGAGAGTTAAAGACTCTGACATCATAGTTTTACAGGAGACATGGTGCAGAGAAGATGTTTCCACTGGTCGTCCTCACGGCTACACTGACATTATTATACCATCAACAAAAAATCCCACAATAACCCAAGGCAGAGATTCAGGAGGCCTGACTATATGGTGTAAATCAGAACTGAGCCAGTCCATCAGTTATTAAAGAAGAAGAAGCTAATATATGGTTGAAAATGAACAAACAGAGCAACATGTCTACATGTGT
>NW_025730709.1:0-3886 GCF_021292245.1 Micropterus dolomieu
AGCAGCTTCCAGCATCTTCTAAATCCTGCTGCTGTAGAAAGTTCTGACATGTGGTTTAACTTGACTCTTAACTTCCTGTCAGTGGTTCTGATTTCCTGCAGCTGCTGACTTCTCTGTGTCTGTAGAAATAAAGTTTGTTTGACTGCACGCATTAGAACGAGCCACAAATATCCAGAGAGCCGCAGCTGTTATCCAGCCGCTGGGAGGTTCACAGGAAACACGCCCGTTCAAGCCATGTGACATCACGCTGACCTCACTCTGACATCACTGATCAGCAGGAATCAATAGTGAGTGTGTAGACTGTGTGTGAGAGTCAGTAGGAGGAGTCAGAGTGAAGAGGAAGCTGACAAAGCGTCCTCCTGTCTTCATCCGTCCTCCATCAGCTGCTTCACCTCCATTTTCTCTCTGATCCAGAGTCAGATCGGATCAAAGATCAAACAGATCGGTCATCAGAGGAGTTGGATCAGCGGAGCTGCTTCTGTTCCTGCTTCTCTCTGCAGAGGAGACAGAGGACAGTCAGACAGAGACAAACACAGAGACTCTGACCTCAGTCTGCATACTGACCTTTGACCCTGAGAACAACTGATTTCCCTCTCATGATGGTCCAGCTGTAGACGTAGCACCTGTATGTTCCTCCGTCTCTGTCTGTGGGGGATTTCAGGGTCAGACTGAGGTCTCCAGTTCTCAGCAGGTCTTCTTTCATCTTTGTTCGGTCTCTGTAAACCTGGTCCTGCTGGTCAGGCTGGTCAGAGCCGTTCTGATACACGTGGATCTTCTTATAGGGTTTGGGTTCAGAGCGGATCCACTCCACTCTGACGACCTCAGGCAGGTTCTCTGTGGTCTTGAAGGGCAGCAGGACAGACTCCGCCCCCTCCTCCACCTCCACCTGACAGCCTGAGAGGACAACAAAGCAGAACATGAGCTGCACAGACAGCAGCAGCAGTTTGAATAACTTTATTGACAGAAGCAGATGAGAGCAGCAGCTAACAGGGGACAGAAACACAGGAAGCTGTTGGAAATGATCAGAGTCTTGATGCTGCTGGGATTGTTTTGTCCATGAGCTGCTTCACAGTAATGTCTCCTGTCAGTGTTGAGCTGCTGGACTTTTACATTTCTGGATCTAAAGCTGAACTTTGAAGAGAAGAAGTGTCACATAGGCGATTTGGCATGTGAGAGTGTATTGTAGAGCAGCGAAAGGTCACGCCCCCTTTTTAGAGTGAATAGGCCACCGGTGTAGGATTTTGTGCCAGGTGTTCCTTTTATAAGAAACGGAAGAACAAGAGAACCGCTGAGGGCGGAAGGACAAACAGGGGAATCAGGAGAGGGTGGAAGAACCAGCACCAGAAACAGGGAGGGGAGGGCGTTCAAGAGGCTGGCCGCGTTGCTGACGAGCGGAACCCTCAAGTTAGACGCAGCAGACTGGGCCAAATATACAGCCAAAGTAAAGATGGTGTCGCGGCCTCAGGGAAGAAGTACAGAGAGTGACCTAGGAAACGGCAGCAGAGCGAGAGGAGGGAGGTCAGAGCGACAAAGGTAAATGTTGCAGATGACCGCAGACGGAGAAACAGACAAAAGCCGAGCGTGGACTTTGGCGGAGATGGTCTACTGCTGAGGAGCGGAAACTTTTGGGTAGACACAGCAGCCCAGAGCCACAGAGAAGACCATGTTGCGGCGTGTCGGAAGAGAGAAGCAGCCAGTGTGGAGTTGCGTGGGGGAGGGCACCACGAGAGACATGAGGAGGGGTAGGAATTCATTCCCCACTCCTTCCCAGTAAGTAACTCTCCCTTTTCCTTCTGTTACCCGTCAGTGAAGCCTGGTAGAAAAGCTGCCGCCTTTTTATTTGATTTTTTTGTTTAAACTTGCAGTACAAACAAAAGGAGTGAGCCTATTGTCGCCAGAAAGACTCCTGTCTTATATTGCTGCCTATGTGTGTCATGCCACAGTTAAAAACCACTAGTCTTTCTTTGTGTATTTTTGTGTTGTGTGGGTTTTGATTTACGCTTGATTTTGCATGTGTAAGATAGTTGAGTTGTATTGCTGCATGCATAGTTTCTATTTTAGTTTTTATATTTTCTTTCTTACATTTTATTTAGAAAGTCTAGTGAAATGAACAATTAAGAGAACTACTGTGGAGAGTGAAATGTGTGTGACTCCGTAACTGCTGTAAATATTCTATTGTTTGGGCTGCTGCTGGTCACTGTTGGACCACGTAAAGAGGAGAAGCGAAAACTGAGAAGCAACGGACAGTAGACTGGGAGTCAGCAGACTGAAGGATATGATTTAAGGACAGTGACTACGGGGCCTTGAGTAGGCTTGGCCCTCGATGCATACTGAATGTTTTATACTAGATATTTTAGAGCCCTTTTTATATAGATCAATTTTAACTGCTCCCACCATGTTTTTAATAAACGTTGTGTTCTTTCATTCATCATTACTGGCCCGAGCCTTGTCTGTTGTAGCTTGTTCCCCAGCAGAAACAAATTTGGTTTCTTTCAGCTCCTTCCTTCCACTTTTTTCTTGATCAATACTGTCAGCCGTGGCGCAGTGGCTGGAGGTCGGGATACATGGCTATGAATTATTGCACGTTTTGGACCGGTCACGAAGGAGTTAAACATCATCATCATAAAAACTTACTGTTTTATGGCGAATCATCAATATTGTTGGCCACACCGCCTATACGCCTTTCAACGAAAACTCACAGATAGCATAACTTTTCATCATCAGTACCTTAAGATTGCACAACATAAATTTAAAGTTAATCCAATCCATTCTGTACGAGGAGTTTGTTAAAGTACAAACCCTGTACAAGACGGAACAATGGACTGCAATTGCACATTCAAATCTGGTTTTGCATATGGCTCCATAAGGCTTTTCTGTGCATCCTGGGTTGATAGATGAGCCACAAAGGTTTTGTGCATCTAGGTGAAACAGGGCGATGGGGCTTCATCATTGAAGGTTTACTTCATGCTGCCAGTGGGTGGCTCTATAGGTACGAGTGAATATTGACATGTAGATGTGTTCACAGTGTGACCCTTATCAAACGTGAAATTAAGGCAGTTTTCCCTACTATAGGGCCATCTATTCTTGCAGTTTTAAATAGTAGCCTTTCCTCAGGGTTGATCCCTGAACATTTAAAAAATGCAGTATTGTAACCTTTAATTGAAAAACCTGGTCTGGATCCTGCAGATCTCGTTAATTTCAGGCCTATCTCCAAACTAACCTTTCTGTCAAAAATTCTTGAAAAGATAGTTTGCAGTCAATTAATGACCTTCTTGGAAGGGCACAATATTCTCATAGTTTTCCAATCTGGTTTTAAAACCCTGCATAGCAACGAATCAGCTATTTCAAAAGCTTTTAATGATATCCTTTTAGCTACTGACTCCAAGAGATCCTCTGCCCGAGGATCTCAAGGTATGTGCTGGTGCGTATGGGACTAAAAGGTCAGAAATATAACAAGGCGAGAGGCCATGAAGAGCTTTAAAAGTGATCAATAGAATTTTAAAATCAATTCTAAAACATACTGGGAGCCAGTGTAATGAAGCTAAAATAGGAGTAATGTGGTCATATTTCTTTGTTCTGGTTAAAAGCCTGGCAGCTGAGTTCTGGACAGTCTGGAGTCGATCAATAGATTTTTGGGTTAAACAGGTGAAAAGGCTGTTGCAATAATCCAGGCGTGATGAGATGAAGGCGTGTAAAATGGTCTCGGTGTCCTTAAAAGTTAACATAGATCGAATTTTTGCTATATTTCAAAGTTGATAAAAACATGATTGAACAAGCTTTGTGGTGTGCTGCTCGAAATTTAATACTATCAAACAAAACACCAAGGTTCTTTGCCACAGGCTTAATGTGATTTACTAGGGAACCAGCAGATGGCAGTATTTGATTT
>NW_025730710.1:0-3264 GCF_021292245.1 Micropterus dolomieu
TGTGTGAATTCTCAGGTGTCTCTGAAATTTTGACTTGTGCTGAAAACCTTTTCCACATGTGTCACATGTGAAAGAGTTTTTACCTGTGTGAGGATCATGGTGAACCTCTGACATGGTAGACTTGTGTACATTGTTTCTGGGGCTTCTGCTGTTGTGATCTTGATTCTTTTGTTTTGGCTCTGCATCTCTAGTTGATCCTGAGTCTTCATGCTCGCCTCCTTTCTGATCTTGGCTCTCAGCTACATGACAGTTGTGAGAGAGGAGCTGGTGGTCACTTTTCAGTTCTGCTTCACTGTGGTCACTTTCTTCATGAGTAGGAGTCAACATAAAGGTGTCAGTCTCCTGCTTCACTACAAGCTGCTCTCCCTCCTGACTGGTACAGAGTTCCTCCTGTTCCTCTTTAACCTGTGGAGGCTGTGGGTCCTCCTGGTCCAGACCGGGGATCCTCTCCTGAATCCAGAGCTGCTGGTCAGCCAGAACCTCCTCCTCCTTACAGACATGTTGCTGTGGGAACTCTGGAGGGACAGAGAACAAAAGGAACAGGCTAACCTTACTAATGTGATGGCAAAGAAAGAAAATGCAGACACGTGAGGAAATGAGTACCAAAGTATATTTAAACGCAAATCAATCTCCTCTCTTTTGTGTAAATTATATAATGAATCTTTCCTCACCTATCCTGTGTAACTTTATTTCGGGTTTCCAAACGATATCCAGCAGTCTGCGCTGACGATCGATCTCTTCCTCGTACTCGACGATAGTGTTTTTAAAAACTCTGAATATTTCTTCAGCAGCAGCAGTTAGTCGCTCGTTGACAAACTCTCTCAAACTCTCAACTGAAGACATTGTTGCTGAATTACGAATTACAAATTAATAATTAGCGGCGCTACGACTACAATAAGTCCTTCCAGTGATTTCAAAATATGTGGCTGGAGCTGGTTTACTTCCGCCAGATGTCACGCTGATTAAGTTCCGACAGCGGAAGTGCTGGTGCTTTCGTTCCGCTTTTAACATTTTCTTCAAAACTTGTGTTTATTATAAGCATTGGTGGACGAAGTACACAAATACTGTATTTTAGTAAAAGTACAGAGGCCTGTTTCAGAAAACAGGTTCAACAAACTGAGTGTAAACCTGAACTCTGGGTTGACGAACTCTGAGCTGCCAAACTCCGAGTTTTCAGTTTCAGAAAGGCCAATCAGAATAAGTTCAATCAACTCTGAGTATGTTGAGCCTGATGGAAGCGCGTGCGTGGGGATGAAAAAAAGCCATCATCAACGGAGCTCCGATGCTACGATTCACCATGGCAACGGGTAAATAAAGAGCCTCCATTTTGGAGCTAGAAATATGAACGCTGCCAACGCGGACCATGATGGGCTCTAAAACGTAGGAGTGGAGGATTGATACGTCAACAACATTACATTTTATACAGCGCTACTCATTCATCATTTACCAGACTGGAATTTCCTTAATGAATGATAAAGTGCTGGAATTCTCCTATTCATTTTAAATAGCTACAGGCCTGTTTATTCAGCTGTAACCTGACGGGACTAAATGCCGGTGGTAATAACTGAAGATGAAAATATTAATCGAACAGATTAGACACAGTTTAGGCTCCTCATGGACCTGTGATTGTAAAGTGACAGTCCGACTCAGTAGGTCTATTAATGATTTTTCTGTAATGTAAAATGTGTCTAGGTTCAAACTGACTGTGAAATTTTAGACGTCTATGTTACATTAATAAAACCTTGCTCATTTCGTATTTTATGAACTGCTGTCAAAACACATCCAGACTATCAGCAGATAATGAAAAACTCACTTTTAAACTACGTGTAGCCTATTTGTTTCAGCTGCACCACAGTCATCCTCACTCAGAAATATTCACATATCCAGCTGACTACGATAGGAATGTTCAATCAGTGCGACTACAATATGAAAGGTTACTGTTCATTGATCAATTTTGTAGATTACTGTAAACGGCAGCACGGTAGCGCACAGTAAGTTTTTTTGCCTTAATGTCCACAGATCACTGTGTGATATAGGACAGTGTAGTTTATAGATTTTATTCTGTGCTGAGGATAAATTTACGATGTCCAAAGATGCCTAACTTTCTGTCCATACATCGATGACAGATTGATCATAAAAGCGTCATGTTCAAGATCATGTTTGGGTAAAAAAATAAAAAAAAAACTACCAGCCTATTTAACCGTAATTCTGATTCTGAAACAGGGCTCTCTTATAACGCGGTGTTGCCGTGATTTTTGTCTCGATTCAGGTCTACCCCCCGTGTTTCACGTCATACCGCTATGAACTGTGAGCAATTCCCTCAGGAAAAGTGTGTAGAAATATTTTTATATACAGTCTATGGTAGAAATGCAGACCTACGAAAAGGGTCTATAAAGGGCTCAAAATGTCCACGAGAGAGCCCTCGCACACTTGACGATTTGATTTGATTTCAGGGGTTGCTGAAATGACGAACAGAATTTAAAATATTATCATCAAAATAGTCGGCAATTGAATTTCCGTCAATCAACTAATTATTCAGCTACTTGTAGAAGCCGTTGGGTAACTTAGTTTAATAAATTAATCATGACAAAAAGTTATATTTTTCTATGAGCGCACTGTGTTATTATAACATTACCTAGCTTATTTGGTAGCTTGTTTAACAGCTTATTGGACTGGAACTCATCTTTTCCAGCTAGAGATGCGCAGATTGATCAGCTGGGGACTGAAATAGGCCGTTTATTTTCGCTTACTGGGCTCCGACCGGTGACAAATATCCAATTTTCTGGCGGTGACATTGAACGTTAAAAACACGTTGCACGGCGCCGTGTTTCACGTGTGTGCACACAGACCTCATGTGACCTCATGTCACAGCCACACACAGGCTAAAACATGTCTTAGGTGTGTAGAAGTTATTCACGAGACGCAACGCTCACTACATCTGCAGAGAAATACACAGAAAGAGACTGTGGGGAAGGTAAAGCAGGGACCAGGTAAATCAACATTAACACAGCTGTTGGTGACAGATGTGATATCATTCATATCACGGCCCAGCAAGCAATAGCCGTCATTTCACCGTCTAGATTTACTATAGACCTGATATAGTCCAGCTATGAGTAACCCACTTCTAGCCACAATAACTTTACATGTTTGGCGTTTTTGCCAAAATAACTTGCAAAGTATGATATTCCATCATGTAAGCAGGTCTACAGTCAGGGACGTGCACAGGAATTTTGAAGGGCAGTTGCTCTGACCTGAAAAAAGGCA
>NW_025730711.1:0-2945 GCF_021292245.1 Micropterus dolomieu
AGAAACTAGCAGCCAATCAGTGGAGGAGCAGCTGATCTTTTTCCAGGAGAAATGATGGAAAGGAGGATTTGAGTTGATGTGCAGATGAATGATTTGTGTTTCCTCTCCAGGTGAAAGTGGATGTGAGTTGAGCAGCATGAGTCAGTGTGAGGACAGAGAGGAGGGAGTCCCTCCCTCTAAAAGCACTCTGTGTGGGGAACATGACAGCCAGACCAAAGCTCAGAGGTGAGATGAGGATCTCTAACTGTCCAGGACTCAAATCACTCCACCATCATTATTCACTCTCAAAGCTCTGTGTGTGTTGTGTTGAAGCCCAGAGCAGCAGCAGGGACCAGACTCTGCTGGACCTGGACCTGGACCTGAGCCCAGCTGTGTGTCCTTCAAGAGCGACTGGTCAACTGATCGCATCATTAATTTTAAAGGACAACCCTTTGCTGCAAAACGGTGAACTGTTAATAACATCAAAATATTACTAATTCATGTTTTATTAAACCTGTTTATTTTCACCAGCTTTCTTTTTCACATATATTTATATTTTCACATCCAAAAGATGCCCAGTATACCCTGTCTTCAGCTGTTGACTCCAGTTTAACACTTTCTTCCCACACATTCTGTTATCTGATGACTACATGAGTATAAACAACTCGTTCATACTCCCATCTCGTCACATATGGACACTTGGTCAACACCCCTTGGTGGTGTTGCTCTGCGGTCAAGTTAGAAATAATACATATGCAATGTCCGGTTAGACTTAAACCTAGACTCAAAGAATAAAACTAGTGGGTTATAATAATTATATTACTTACTTTATTGTTACTTAAAATAAAATAAATGTTGACATTTTGTTTCACATGGGAAACAAACTTCTGGGTCCCCTGGGTGAAAGTCCGGTTTATGGCTCCCACATCCACCACAACCACCTCCTTATTCAAAATGCTATTAGATGCCCTGGGAATGAAAAAAGGCTGAATAATAAGACTGAAAACCACTAAGTGAGCTGCACTTTATCCGTGTTGCTGAAGTTAATTTGTGTGGATTAGTGGTGAGATTTATGTCTGATCACAAGTGTTTGCAGTTTCCATTTTCCACCTCCGAAAGAGGGCAGTGCGCATGTTCTCTCATCCAGTACAGTCCCAAAAAGGTTCTGCATCTGTCAGACTGTCTGAAGGGAATACAACCACACCAGCAGAGCAAAATGTCCACATAAAAAGTTAGTATTCAAAAAGGTAGAAAAGACCTGACAGCTGCATTCTGGATCGTCACATCATGCTAACTACATGTTGCAGAAGCTAAAGAGAAGGTAGTCTTTACCTCTACCAAACGTCTAAAATTTGTTGCGTGTAAAACAAGCTAATTGTTGTCCACTTTCCTGTTGGTAGATTGGTTAAACACAGAACAGAAGAAATGCACACGTATCAACGCAAAAGTATCAAATTAAAAACCACATCAACTTCATGAATAACAGCTGTACCTGTTTGATTACATATATCCCAGAGAAGAACATTCTAGCTTTAATTTTTTCATGCTTTTTGTTGTCAAATCACCCTCAGCTTTGGTTTGAAACAGTATTCTATAATTTTCTCTTAGGTCTCCTGAAGTGGTTCTCACTTTACCTGCTACAGGTTTACTGCGAAGCACTAACTAATCCTTGTACTGGAAAGATAGCATCCAGTGAGCTTGTGTGAGCTGTGTGTTGGTGTTGAAGAGACTTTACCTGAAAACCAAATATAATTTACCTTGTGTTTGTCTCTGTGAGGACAGACATAATTTGAGCTAATTCTTCATAATTCCTCAACAGATTTGACCAGGAGAGCTCAGATGTTCCCAGAGGTCAGTCTGCCCAGCAGCATCAAACACACCTGGACTACATATTTATGGTCTGTACATGTACAACAACCTTTCCATATATTCTGTTCACAATAACCTCCACGCTGCACTTTTTAGACCAGTGGATTGTCAGTCTGTCCAACATGGTTCTGATGTTTGGTCCATGATTTTAAGTTAATTGTGTCATTCATATAATTTTCTGTTCCAGCTGCTGGAGGAGAACATTGTCACTTTTGTAAAGAATGAACTAAAGATAATCAAGAAGGTTCTGAGATCAGATTACCCAGAATGCTCAGAGAGTAAGAAGGAGGATGAGGACGTGTTGGATGGTGAGGAAGAAGAGCAGAGGAGGAGCAGCAGAAAGGCATTTCTGAAGATCACACTGCACTTCCTGAGGAGAATGAAGCAGGAGGAGCTGGCTGAGCGTCTGCAGAGCAGTAAGAGGATTTGAACAGATTTAACCTGCTGGATAAACGGGACATTTACTGATGGTTCTAGAGATTGAGGAAATATGTTTAAATATGCATTCTTTAGGGGAGTAAATTGTCATAATGTATGTTATAAATACCTTACTGATAGGATTTATTTTGTATTCATTCAGGACCTCCTGCTCAAGTGTGTCAGCGTAAACTCAAATCCAACCTGAAGAAGAAGTTCCAGTGTGTGTTTGAGGGGATTGCTAAAGCAGGAAACCAGACTCCTCTGAACCAGATCTACACAAAGCTCTACATCACAGAGGGAGGGACTGCAGAGGTCAATGATGAACATGAGGTCAGACAGATTGAAACAGCATCCAGGAAACCAGCCAGACCAGAAACAACCATCAGACAAGAAGACATCTTTAAAGCCTCACCTGGAAGAGATGAACCAATCAGAACAGTGATGACAAAGGGAGTGGCTGGCATTGGGAAAACAGTCTTAACACAGAAGTTCACTCTAGACTGGGCTGAAGACGAAGCCAACCGGGACATACAGTTCACATTTCCATTCACTTTCAGAGAGCTGAATGTGCTGAAAGAGAAAAAGTACAGCTTGGTGGAACTTGTTCATCACTTCTTTCCTGAAACCAAAGAAGCAGGAATCTGCAGGTTTGAAGAGTTCCAGGTTGTGTTCATCTT
>NW_025730712.1:0-2856 GCF_021292245.1 Micropterus dolomieu
ACAAAGCCAAATGTGAGTGTGTGTCATCGTTTTATAAAGTCCTCTGTTTTGTCCATCGGGTCAGCAGCGTTTTCAAACAAACATCTTCTGATTCACCGTTTTAATCTGGACGGGAGACGGAAACGTAGCAAAAGGTCTCCGTTTTTGTAACAAAAACAGAGAGAGAGAGGCCGCTCTTTGCATCAGGAAACTCACACTTAAGGATCTCTCTCTCTGCCTGATGCGCTGTGTCTATTAAACTCCGGTTGCGGGTGGTGTGTGTGAGATGAGCACAGCTGCGACAGTTTCACATGATCGCTCCTGCGTGTTGCTCCACTTGTCTGAATTCTGCTCAACTCTAATTGTAAATGATTATGTGGGCGTGTTAATCCCTTCTTGTCTGAGAAGGACTTTGGTGCTAGCTAGCTTTGAAAACCGCTCACACAGCGTAGTGAAACATTTTAGCTGCCGTTGAAAATTTGTCTGGCGAGTATTGCATCATCTGATCGGCTTTTCTTAACGGCCTTTTTAGCGACCACCGATCAAACTAGTTAAAGCCATTATCGGCCGATTATAATCGGTAACCGATCGATCCAAGCACCCTTAGTCATAATTCAACCCGTCCTCTACAGACAATGCCGAGCACGCTTCCTGGAACTTACCTGTAAGTTTACACTGGAGTAAGATAGCCCACACCTTTAAGCCAGCATAGCGCCCCAACAACGCGCTCAAATGTACCAAAGTAAGCTTCAACTTCGGCCTCGCGAAAAACAGGCACCAGGGAAATATATTTGCTCACATCATACCCACTGGCAGATTGTGGAGGCAACACACTGGCAGAAGTAACGGGGCAAGCAGCGTCAACATTTGTCTGCAATTCCAGCTGCCTCATTTTAAATGTTGTCTCTGCTTCTAGCTTCTTAATCTCTATTTGGAGTTGGAAATCTCTCTCTGTCTCCTCCCTCTCTTTCTGAAGCAACAAACAAACTTAACCAGCAATCCTTCTTAGAGCCAGGGGATGACTCAACCGAAAATGGCACAAAATGGGCTATTGTTATGGGCTTCCTTGTCTGTACCCCCTGCTGACCAGTAGGAGTACCATTATCAAGCTGGCCCCCCCCACACTCAGCTTTGGGTCAGGATTGCTCACAGTTACCGGTAATGTGATAACTCCCTTACTTATGAATCCATCTAAAGCTTTAAGTTCAGCTTTAGCTAGAGAAGTGGACACAGAAATGTCATAATGGTTTGCAATATCATGGAGTTCAGTTTTCTTGCATTTATCAAGCTGGTTCAGGTCTGGGCTGTACACAAAAGCATTTAAATCAAAAGCTGCCACGGCCACAACACATAAAATACACACAATATTCCTACAGTGAATAAGATAACTTAATGCTTGATATTAACCCCTCTAACAGGCAGGCAGCCTCCCTCCACAGAACAAACTTACTCAGCACCTGCCTCACCCAAACTTACCTATATGTCTTCAGAAGCGTGTCGGGCTTACGACTGCGACTTACAGGCAGTACATCAGCGGTCGGAACCCTGAAACGCCAGCCCCCTTTGGAGAACGCCATCTCCGCCCAGGATTTTACTCCCAAAAACAACAAAGGCAAATAATAAATTAGTGCCCGATGGAAAGGCTGCTTCAGCCCAGCTGGACACTACCCTGTGCTAAGCTGAGGAAGCAGTCAAGTGGGTATTCACTCGGGGTAACATCAATCATTACATAACCAAGCAAGAAAACATAATCACGAAAGTAATATGTGGCCTAATCACCATACATTCAACATGAAACATGAATCAAGCATCCTGTTTTTCCAGAAAGATCCGGACGAGCCCTCACTTTTGTTACGTCCCCGGGTTATCTAGGGGTGTGGTACTAACAAACATAAAAAATAACCGGGTGGAAAAACCAAGGATGACTTAAAACTGATGAAATCCATCGTTCCACTAATGCAGGTACACAGTGAACATCCATGAGAACATAAGAGCTTGAATATTTTACATAAAAAGGGGGGATGTTTCTCTTGATGAAATCAGACTCACTTACTGATCAACTTGCCCAAATTCATATATCAGCTAGAGGCCAAAGCTGAACATTTTTGGCATTTTCATTCTAACAAATCAAGACAGATCCAAATCAATGTGCTACATTTAAATGTACACCTGAATACATTTATATAAATAATTCATGCAGAGCAGCAAACAAAACAGGCTACATTATTCATGCACTAATGTTGCAACAGAAAACTGCACCACATCTGTCTGTGTCTCAGTGTCATTCTTCAGAATTTGGTAATTAAGGATTGTGATAATACTTAGAAGATAGGGCTTGACTTATAACACATTTATGCTGCACTAGCAAAAATGTGCTGGGCTTGCCAAAATGTGAAGAGGCATACTGCTATTGTCATTTTTCAGCTGCCATGTATAGAGTTTAGTATGACAAAATGCTGTAGGATAAAAATATACCAGATTACTCAGCAATTAAATCCACACTTATTTAGAGAAATAAAAGATGAAATAATGGATATATAAAAGGGTGCTATGAGCAGGTTGCCGTATTGAAGGTATTTATGGGGAGCTCATCCTTTGATCATAAATGGAATAACAGAAGTAGACACGGACTAGCATCTCATGAGTTGGCAAATTGCAGCAGTCAAGCTGGCTTATCTTCGGACTGCTGAATGTACATTAATGTGCAGCAGTGCTTGAAGTTGGAAAAAAAAGAGCCAGCACTCCCCCTATTCACATGTTCCCCCATCCCCATACACACACACACACACACACACACACACACACACACACATATATATACATGCTGAAGGATGCACGCTTTATTGATCTCCATGACCAATCAAAACACATTATCTA
>NW_025730713.1:0-3598 GCF_021292245.1 Micropterus dolomieu
AAAGGTCAGAAATATAACAAGGCGAGAGGCCATGAAGAGCTTTAAAAGTGATCAATAGAATTTTAAAGTCAATTCTAAAACATACTGGGAGCCAGTGTAATGGAGCTAAAATAGGAGTAATGTGGTCATATTTCTTTGTTCAATATACAGTATCACACAGTGATTTTAACTTCCAGTGACCTGTAAATGTTCCGTATTTGTACAGCGCCTTTCTAGTCTTTTCAAACACTCAAAAGTGTTTTTACACTACATTGCATTCAGCATTCACCCACTTTCATACACTGAGCTTAAGTGCTCAAACAGAAACTAACATTTACACACATTCATACACTCGTGGAACAGCCACCAGTGGCAATTCAGGGTTCAGTGTCTTGCCCAAGGATATGCAGCCTGGAGGAGCCGGGGATTGAACCGCCAATCATCAACCCGCTCACACCAAATTTAACACATCTGCTCCCCATTCACACCTGAGATCTTGTAACACTAACAAGTCACATGACACCGGGGAGGGAAGATAGCTGATTGGGCCAAATTTGGACATTTTCACTTAAGGGTGTACTTACTTTGGTTGCCAGCTGTTTAGACATTAATGGCTGTGTGATGTGTTATTTTGAGGGAACAGCATTTTTACACTGTTATACAAGGAGTGGGACTGATTATCCAGGGCCCCAATGGACGGAGGCCCCTTTAAAATCCTGGAATGAAAACTTTGTTTTTGTTTACAATGTTTAATTTTTAAGCAAGTAGTTTCATAACTAAATAAAAAGCATCTGAATAAATCCGTTGAGACACTGAACTTTGTATACCCCCCCCCCCAAAAAAATAAAGAACAGTGGAGGTCACTCTTACCATTTCCAAAAGACGCAAAATGGTTTAGCAGAGCAGAGTGATGCTGATGCTGGAGCATCAACATGCTTTGTCAAGTCTTTCACCAAGCACGGGAAATTAAGGTACCAAAAAAGAAAAAGAAGAGTAAGAAAGCAAAGTGAAGGAAAATAACTGCCAACTTATTTCTTTCTAAAGAAAGGTGATCACAATCACAACTAGCAGTTAAAGAATGGTTTAAGCTAAAACAGTTTAGATTGAAGGCAGGTATCTAGTGCAGTCTGGTTCCCTTGTCTTTTAATATGCAGTACTGTACAGTAAGCAATTTCTCAATGTCCAGCAGTGACAACTAAGAAGGTATTTTTTTCAGCGTTGTCTTATACCTTGAAGATGATGAACGCTTCAATAAACGATAATGGTATTTTAGCTTGATAATCATAGCAAACCTTATTTAATCATAATAAAATAGTCGTAGGAGACACTTTGTTGAGAAAAGAGAGTTGAAACTGTGCAGACTTGTAAGCTCCAGAATTTGTCAACATTTTTCAAAAGATGAGTGACAGACAGGGACCAAGAGATGAGGGGGGCCACAGAGACTGCTTGTATATAGGGCCCAGAATTTTGTGCAGCGCCCCTGGTCAAAGCATTTTAGTAAGTGAGTCTTGGAGATACAATGGGTTTTATACCCCCAAATAAATTACATTATTATTAAATTAAAGTTTTAGAGAAAACGCTTAATTGGAATACTTTAAACATGTACATAAACCCAGGGAGCAACACCCTTTCAACCAAATTAAAACTACTAGGCCTAATCCAGCCGTGTGCAGTGCATGTTTAAAGTATTCACAGTGCTTCAGTTTTTCCAAATTTGGTTATATTAAGACTTATTCCAAAATGGATTCATTATTTTCCTCAAGATTCTACAACAAATACCCCATAATAACAAGGTGAACAAAGTTTGTTTGAAATCTTCACAAATTTATAAAAAAAAAAAAAAAAAGCACATGTACATAAGTAATCACAGCCTTTGCTATGACACGCAAAATTGAGCTCAGGTGCATCCTGTTTCCACTGATCATCTTTGAGATGTTTCTACAACTTGATTGGAGTCCACCTGAGGTAAATTCAGTTGATTGGACATGATTTGGAAAGGCACACACCAGACTAAGGTCCCACAGTTAACAGTGCATGTCCGAGCAGGTTTACCATCTCAAGAGGCAGCAGACAGCAGGTGTATCTGCAGATAAACAGTCTGAAGACTGAAGAGTCTGCTAATGTTTCCGTTTAGGAATATATTTGGCATTATATGGATGGCCCTCTAAATGTTGTTAAGCAAAATAATAAAACATCTATTTTGTGTATAAATAACATTACTATTGAATGACTTTAAAATAATAATAGTTAAAAAGTTCATAATTATAATCAGAATACAAATGAATTATGTAAAACACTGTTTTCCAGAGATCTGTGAGATGTGATGTGGTGTGTTTCTCTGTGAGGAGGAGTCAATGCAAAACTCTGATCTCTTCCATCTCTACATATGTGTTGCTGAGTGAAGGACAGAGACTGAATCACTGACATTTACGGTGTAGACTGGACAGAGACAACGGGCTTTTAAAATGATCAGACCTGATTATTTGGTTGTTTTTCTCATCCTGTCTATTAACTGGTCAGGTAAGAACAATGAAGCTCTTTATTGGAAACTGATAATATGATACATAACTAAATTAACTAATGAGTTGTTTAAATATCTGCAGGTACTGAGGCTCAAACACTGACAGAGTCTGAACCAGTGGTTAAAAGGCCTGGAGAATCCCACAGACTGACCTGTACATATTCAGGGTTTAGTAGCCATTACTGGAACGCTTGGATCAGACAGGCAGCTGGAAAGGGACTCGAGTGGGTTACAACTATCAGCACGGATAGTAGCGGCAAGTACTACTCTCAGTCAGTTCAAGGCCGGTTTACCATCTCCAGAGACAACAGCAGACAGCAGGTGTATATGCAGATGAACAGCCTGAAGACTGAAGATTCTGCGGTTTATTATTGTGCTCGAGAGTCACAGTGACTGGAGTTGGTTGAGCAGCTTTACAAAAACCTACAGTACTTATGTTTCACAGTGTTAGACCCCCAAGCATGAAGCATTTGTCATCATATTCACAATACATAGTTAATGTTTATTCTTATATTGATATTGATATTCTGTATTTACATTGCATATCTTTTATGATCATTATTATCTCCGCTTCGCGTCGTGGCAAACTGCACCCCTTAACTGTGATATAATAAGTGTATATCATGGCCTGTTGTGAGCTATTTTTAACTAATTCATCATACAGATTAGTAAAATCTGTTTTTGAGAAATTTGATTAACCAACATTAAACACAATAAAGATCACTGTTCATAAAAGGTCCAAAGACAGAGCAACAACATACCATAGTTTACATTACCAATTTTTAATTTTTTTTTTTTAATTATGCATTGTACAAAGTCCAAAGATCAGTTGTTCATAAAAGGGCAGCACAACAATCTGGTTGTTGAAATTAAACTCTTGCTTATACTATGCATTTCTACTAACTAAGACACAAGAATGTCTGTAAATCATGAGGAATCTAAAACAAGTCATAAAATAAGTGTGAAAAATAATGTTGCAGTTTCTGACATAAAATCACACGAGGGCAGTCAGTGTCAAGTTTCTCTCTCCTCTGTTTCTAAAAGGAGACACTCAGATCTGGTGTTCTCATTGATCTTAACTGACTGACACTTGAACCC
>NW_025730714.1:0-3400 GCF_021292245.1 Micropterus dolomieu
CCGTCGGGCCACTCTGCCATAAAGCCCCGACTGGTGGATTGCTGCAGTGATGGTTGACTTACTACAACTTTCTCCCATCTCCCGACTGCATCTCTGGAGCTCAGCCACAGTGACCTTTGGGTTCTTCTTTACCTCTCTCACCAAGGCTCTTCTCCCCCGATAGCTCAGTTTGGCCGGACGGCCAGCTCTAGGAAGGGTTCTGGTCGTCCCAAACGTCTTCCATTTGAGGATTATGGAGGCCACTGTGCTCTTAGGAACCTTAAGTGCAGCAGAAATTTTTTTGTAACCTTGGCCAGATCTGTGCCTTGCCACAATTCTGTCTCTGAGCTCTTCAGGCAGTTCCTTTGACCTCATGATTCTCATTTGCTCTGACATGCACTGTGAGCTGTAAGGTCTTATATAGACAGGTGTGTGGCTTTCCTAATCAAGTCCAATCAGTATAATCAAACACAGCTGGACTCAAATGAAGCTGTAGAACCATCTCAAGGATGATCAGAAGAAATAGACAGCACCTGAGTTAAATATGAGTGTCACGGCAAAGGGTCTGAATACTTTCCGTACCCACTGTATATGCCCATTTTTTAAAACTGGCTTTATTGTGACATTTTTTAACAATAGGGGGTGCTACATAACACACTTTTAGGAAAAGTCAAAGACTGGGGGACTTGAATATTATATTGAAACAAAGATACATACAATCAAAAAACAGCTGCAGGTAAATTTGACCCGTTGGTGGTTCTAGTGTTAAAACAAAGCCTTGAGCAAAGAAACAGCGCCTACATCCCTCTGGTATGTTAAATCGCACCTAAGATATTTAAGCATCCACACCCAGATTTTATTTATTTTATTTTTATTTCACCTATATTTAACCAGGTAAGACCCACTGAGATCAGTGATCTCTTTTACAAGGGTGACCTGGCTATGACAACAGAAATACCACAAGAAACATAAGATAAAAATTTGCACATCTAAGAATTAAACTAACTTAAAATAACTACGCACAGTGACAAGTACCAGCCAAGTCATTCATTATCATACTTAAATTAAGTAAAGTTAAGTAAAATTAAATGCTTTGTCTTGGCATGTTACACTCTGACTGCACTTGGACTTGAACACTGTCACCAACTTCGGACGTGTGGCTCTCCTGAAGCTGCAGAGTCACCCACAGAGCTGGAACCTGACTGTGTGGACTACAAAAGCAGGGTGGGACAGTCATGGGGGGAATCAGATGGACGAGATCTGCCCTATGTATGGAGGCATGTAGGAAGACTTCAACTACACAATGGATAATGTACTGACTGATGAGGAGGTGTCTCTTGCCACTTAAGGATGGTCTCTAAAGGAAATGCTTAAGCTGAGGGTTGAAGAAGCGCATAGTCAGCTCCTTGTGGCTATAGATCCTCCAACCTAGACAGACAACGCCACCATGGACTTAATCTACTTGTGCTGCCAAGCTCCTGCCATATAGTGTGGCCAGCTCCACCTCTCCACACAACTCATGGGCAACTATTTTCTGCTGGCAACGGGAAGAAGAGGCATTACAGATGAGTATGCCTAGGCATTCATATGCTCAGCTGAAGTCTTCCAGTGACCAGAGGCATTCTAATTCCCAGTTTCACTCCCGCACTTTCACCAAATGCTTAGGACAAGAAGGGGACATGGCATATCAATAAGCTGGAGCTACTTGCTGTGTTTCTGTTTACGACATGGGTCTGCTGACCTGACACCATGTTCTGGGGCGCAGCGACAATGCATGGGTAAACGCATGGGACACATTCCATTCACCAGCTCTCTCTCTCCCACAGTCTGCTTTTATGGAGCAGCATGCACCCGTTCCCAGGGTGTTTTGAAAAGCAGGCACTCTCCAGGCGCTTTCCTTGGGCGAGAGGGTGGAGACTCCACCCAGTAGTGGAGCAGATTTGAAAACGGTTTGGCAGGGCCCCCGTAGAGCTCTTCGACTCAAAAGTAAACACAAACTGATCTATGTTCTTCTCACTATAGGACATCAGAGCACCCATTGGGTTAGATGTGCTGGCCCCTCAGTGTCCGGACCCTCCTACACCTGCCTTCATCCAGTTGCGTTATTCCAAACGAAAGAGGTCTTATCCATGATCATGTGATGATGTGATCACTTCTCGCTGGCACTGGGAAGTCGTGGATTGCGGGGATCATGCACACCTGCTGCCTCAAGCTCAGGGACATACTTATGTAGCACATGCGCCAAGATACTAGGGATCTGTAGGCCTTGCCCCTGAAAGGGAAAAACCGATGACCATAGGATTACTTACTGATGTAAGTAATCCTATGGTCAGATCGCTGACGTAATTGTTGACGTAATCTGCACTCTGCGCACACGTTGGTGTCTGTAGCCACCTGTCGGAAGCTCCGTCTTAAACCGAACTCTTATCCAGTTTTATCCATTCTTTTCGTTACATTTTTTTTATATCCTTTTTATTTAACTTAAGTTTTTGACTTCAGTTTTACGTGGGTTAAGGATTTTAGTCATCCGACATGGATTTTAAGCTAGATGCCGCTGGGCCTGATCGGCAGCCGTCATCCCGGTCAAAAACCTCCGCTTCCCGACGTAGGATTCTGAAGGAGGCTGTGCTCAGACGCTCCGGAGGCCGTCTCTACCCTGCACCGTCAGGTAGCCCTTCTCTCAGGTCTGTTACTGCTACTCCAACACAACACTTGGCAGCTCACACACTCCATCCTTAGTCCGCACACAGTGTTGAAACAGATTCTGCTCAGTCCTGCTCTGGAACCCCACAACCGGCATCTCCTCGTCCTCTTTTCTCCCCAACCACACTAATAATTGGTGACTCCATAACCAGAAACATCCATTTCTTTAACGCTACCACTCACTGCTTCCCCGGTGCCACCACAGCTGACATTTAAAAAAAAACTCCAGGACCTAATGCCGTCGCTCCCGTCCTCCATCACAAGAGTGATAGTCCATGTTGGAACAAATGACACAGCTCTTCAGCAGTCTGAGCTGACAAAATCAGATTTTAACCGTCTTTTTAACTTTTTAAAGCAGTGTGGAAAGTCCGTTTTTATCTCTGGTCCCATTCCCACAGTTGGTCGCGGTGCTAGCCGCTTCAGTAGACTCCTTGGCCTCCACGACTGGCTCCAGTCCGCCTGCAGGGCTCATCGTGTGTGTTATGTCGATAATTTTATATATTTTCTGGCAAAGAATGTCTCTTTTTAAGACAGACGGACTTCACCCAAACAAACGGGGCTCAGAAATGTTAGCTGCACACATACAGCATGTGGTGCGGTCCACACATGACTTACGTGAATGACTAATCATTCATGCAGCACACCTGGACACACCACCGCTCACTGAACAGATCTCTGCCTCACTGCCACAAACAACTGTCTCCACCTGCTGGCATGT
>NW_025730715.1:0-3188 GCF_021292245.1 Micropterus dolomieu
TGCTCTGATGGCGTGTGGTAGCTCGTTCCACCATCGTGGTGTCACAGATGAGAACAGGGACTGGGATTGCTTTGTGTGAAGGGATGGCAGAGCCAGGCTCTCTCTTTTAGTCTGGACGGGAGGTGGAAATGTAGCAAAAGTTCTGCATTTAAAAGATGCAGATTGGGCCTCAGGAACACAGGAGGAACCGGTCGCTTTTGTTCTCAGAAATGTAAATATGTCTGTCAAAACCATCTTCGATTAATGTGTTGTTCTTTGTCTCTCCTGCAGGAAGCAAGGCCCAGTCAGATGGTGAGTTCTATCCTCATTCTTTCTTTTGTTCATTGAATTACTGTTCTCTTCTGAGTTCAAAACTTTTGAACCCTCAAAATGAATCCAGTCCAGGTTTGAAAAGCAGCTTTTAGTTGCACTTTTGAAGCTACATAAGAGTCAAATCCTTTCTCTCCACAGAAGTTGGTTAAATTGTGATGAAGTGTGGTTCAGACCTTCCTCAGGATGTGTCCTAGTAACTTTCATTTAACTTCCTGTCCGGAACATCAACACAAATCCTCTGAATCTTACATCAGCTCCTGCTGTGCTTCCAGCAGCAAGCAACATGCTAAATCTTAGCAGCAGGTGTCAGCACTTTATCTTTTTAATAATAATGATCTTTATTTATTGAGCCTTTTCAAAGTCCATGTTACAAAGTGCCTTTACAAGAGCAGAAAATACACATGTTGTAAAAACCATCAGGCTTTAAGATAAAACACATAAAAAAAAAAAAAAAGAAGAAACAGATAAAAACAAGAGAAATACATTTTAAGTAATTAAAATACAGGTATAATACAATAAAAATAAATTCAGGTTAAATCAGGAAAGGCTCTCCTATAAAAGTTTTATGAAGAGAATCAGTAGACCTGATTTCCTCGGGCTGAGAGCCCTGAATGTAAACTATACCTATGCAACATTTACATGAATTTCTTTCCCTCCAGTTTGTGGCACTGCGCCGCTCAACACCAGGATCGTAGGAGCTGAGGATGCTCCTGCAGGGTCGTGGCCCTGGCAGGTCAGTCTGCAGACCAACGGAGATCATTTCTGTGGAGGCTCCCTGATCAACAACCAGTGGGTCCTGACTGCTGCTAGCTGTTTCTCCAAGTGAGCTCTGATCCTGTCACATGACTTCACCTGTACAATCACAGTGAGCTTTTATAGCAACAAAGAGAAAATGTTATGAGGGTGCCGCAGTAAACCACATTAAAACCATTTTTTCTTTGTGCTGTTAGTAACAGTCAGACACCATTACAGCTGTTTCATGTCAGCTGAGATATTTATTGTTCCATAAGAGGAATTTTTTTGCAGCAATAAAAACAAAATAAGCACAATAAGTTAAGATGCTGCTGCCCAGAGGGAGCCTAAGTCCCTCTCCTTCTGCCCACTGGGGCCTTATTTCAGAAAAATATGCAGCCTATGGTAGTCAAGAACAATGTTTTTCATCCTGTTTGAATTGTGTCCTGAATTACACACATGATGTTTGTAAATTTAAAAATAATTTAAGTCAAGAAAGTCACAGTAATGTAAATGCTCCGTATTTGTATAGCACCTTTCTAGTCTTTTCAACCACTCAAAGTGCTTTTACACTACATCTGCATTCACCCGAGTGAGCTGCAGTGCCCCACCACATTCATACACTGAGCCTAAGTGCTCAAACAGAAACTAACATTCACAAACATTCATACACTGGCGGAACAGCCGCCCGGCAATTCGGGGTTCAGTATCTTGCACAAGGATACTTACCACTCAGCCTGGGGGAGCCGGGATTGAACCGCCGACCTTCCGATCAGCCAACCCGCTCTACCCCCTGAGCCACAGCCGATGTTACAGTTTGTTGTAAAACAGTAATATTTAGTTTTGTGTGAAACCGCTTGATGAACTACATGTCTCATCTCGCACAGTATACGTCACTTATTTAAAGATAGTTTAGTTTAAAATTCACACACAGTCAGCACCAGTATCCATCATATATTTAAACATGTTGTCTTTTCTGCTTTTCAGCGCCACACCCGGTCTCACCGTTAACCTCGGCCTTGAGACCCTACACTTGTTTAATACAAATGCGATGTCCCGGACTGTGTCCCAGTTCATCCAGCATCCCAACTATAAAAACACCACGAAGGATAACGACATAGCCTTGGTGAAGCTGTCCTCACCTGTTACCTTCACCGACTACATCAGACCCGTGTGTCTGGCGGTGGACGGCAGCGTCTTTAACAACGGGATGACCTGCTGGGTCACTGGATGGGAGAGAAACCAAACTTGGAGTGAGAATTTAAATTTATTCGACAGTCATTTTAAAATGTTCTGTTAATGGTGAATGATTGTATGGATTAATTCAGTTTGTATAGTTGTGTTTTGCAAACGACGACACCACAAGACACCACACATTCATGGGTGACAAGATGACGTAATTAAAAGTCCACGTAAACCAGAAAAATACTGGTATATATACTATACTTCTGTGATTTTAGTGAAGTAAAATGTTATATGCAGGACTTTTACTTCAGTAATGGATCATTGCCGTCTGGAACATGATTGGCCCGCTGCCCTGCTGTAGATCAGAGGCAGAAAATGGACAGATGGATATTTTCTTACAGTTGTTCATCTTTTGTACTGATGATTTAAACAGGAGAGTTTCATGTCCATCCAAGACTTGAAGTGCTCAACAGTGACTCACCAAACGCCGTGTATGTGAAAGATGAATGGGATTTTTCATGCAGGAATGCATGAAATAGAAACCACTGAGCCTGTCCACTGATTTTTGGTTGCCTCAGGTCAAAGTCAAAAAGGCTGACCTTTACACTGTAAGGGCCATTTTATAATAATGTTTAAAGATTCAGTGTATAAGATTTAGTGGCATCCAGTGACGAGGGTTGTGAATTGCAACCATCTGTCCAGTCTACCACTGCCCCCTAACCTTTCCCAGAGCATAGGACAGCTACGGTGGCTGACAACAGCACAAAACGTGTCTCTTCTGAGACAGCAGAGAGTGGTGTGCTGGCTTTCCGGGGGTTTCAAACAAACAGCTCAGGCAAGCACTGGTCTTCCTGTGTTCTGCAGAAGGAACTCACTGGGACACACACGCATCAAAGTATCATCCGAGTGAGACATGCAGCTTTTAGCCTAATCTCAGGGTCAGAGCACTATCTCACCCC
>NW_025730716.1:0-3243 GCF_021292245.1 Micropterus dolomieu
TGTCCAGAACTCAGCTGCCAGGCTTTTAACCAGAACAAAGAAATATGACCACATTACTCCTATTTTAGCTTCATTACACTGGCTCCCAGTATGTTTTAGAATTGACTTTAAAATTCTATTGATCACTTTTAAAGCTCTTCATGGCCTCTCGCCTTGTTATATTTCTGACCTTTTAGTCCCATACGCACCAGCACGTACCTTGAGATCCTCGGGCAGAGGTCTGTTGTCTGTTCCAGAGTCTCGACTGAAAACTAAAGGGGACAGAGCGTTTGCTGTCAGGGCCCCGAGGCTCTGGAACAGCCTGCCCGAGGAAATCAGGTCGGCTGAGTCAGTGAACTCTTTTAAGTCCCTTCTTAAAACATACTTTTATAGGAGAGCTTTTCCCGATCTTATTTGACTTTATTTTATCCCTTTTATTGTATTTTACTAATTTTATATTTATCTTAAACGTGTATTTTAGACTTTTAAATGTTTTCTTGCTTTTATCTTGTATTGTTTTTGGATTATTGTCTTTACACTTGTTAAAGCACTTTGTAACTTGTTTTTGAAAAGTGCTCTACAAATAAAGATTATTATTATTTTCACAATCTTTCTGGAGTATACAATTATGTATGTATGATTATGTATATAATTACTATCTTTATCTCAAGTGCTCATTCATACAGCAGCCTAACGTCCCTATCCATGAGTAAAATATTAATATCAGATTTGCATATATAGAAGTAATAAGCTTGATACACTATATGAATAAACACACTCTTATTAAAATTCAACCAATTTAATAATTATCTGGATCAAGCCACCAAGTTCTTAAAAGAACTCCAGCACAGAGAGAGGAACAGAGAAATATTTACACATTTGGCAGGTCTGGACGCAGAATGGGCGAAATCGTGAACTTATCAGTTTTGTTTCCTGTGCTGCCTGCTTACCACTGCCCTGTAGCCGAGCTGTCACATGACAAATGAACGACTCAAACAGACCCACAATTTAGAGTCGTGAACTAATCAATTCTGTTTCCTGTGCTGACGGAGCCCATGCAGCTGACGTATGACGAGTGAACGCATCTTTCACGCATGCGTGAAAATGAACGAATTACTCACTGAGAAAACCCGAGTTTGGAGACAACACAACTTTAGAGACTAGAGAATTTTAGACAAGTATAATACATAACGCAATGAGCCGTTAAAATACATTTTCAAAACTAGAAACAAGTAAAAGATAATGTTACAGACAGAAACATATGTGAATTACTCGCTCTAGTTAAAAAAACAATTCAGTGTGAACATTAATATAATGATAAATGATATATTTAGTCATATTGGAAGAGGGATTGGGCAGTATTTATTTGCACATGATGGGGCCATTTTGAAACGAGGTAGAAACACAGAGTTTATTTGAAAACAAATGCAAAGGGTTTTAGTAACTGTGGAGGACTGGGCAGATAAATGGGGATTTAAAGTCTAAATTTATGATATTTGGCTACAAGAGAAAGGTACCAGATTTTGGATTATGTATATAAAGTTCCCCTTTAGAGAGAGTGAAAGTTAAAATTTTTGGGTGTCTGGTTTGACAAACGAATAACTTGGGCTGTTCTTGTTAGAAACATATTGTCAAAATGTGACAAGGTGTTAAATATAATGAGAAGTCTGGCGGGATGTGACTGGGGGGGCAGAGAAGGTTTCCATGCATTTAGTATATCAGGCAACGGTAAGACCTCTAATTGATTATGGGTGCTTTGTTTATGGTTCTGCAGCCCAGTTGGTGTTAGAAGGAAGTTAGACACTCTGCAGGTTAAGACTCTGTTGTGGAGCTCCCAGGACATCTCCAATTCCTGCTCTGCTTATTGAAATGGGTGAAATGCCCTTATGTTTAAGGCATATTAAGTTGGGAATGCAGTATTGGGTCAAATTGAGTGAGTCTATGCAAGGATCGTTGGACTCTGGCAGAAACAAATTATTTTTTGGTTTGGTTTTGGGGTGTATATAGCTCAACTGGACCTTAGGATTAGCAAGAGAATTACAAACGGAAGTTCTGTATTTACAACAGAGCTACTGGCAATTCTTTGGGCTCTGTGGTGGATTGAGGACGTGAAAATAAGAAAATCTGCTCTGATTCTGCAGCTGCCCTGAAGGCCGTGAAAGGCGGTAAAGCAAAAGCCCGTCCTATAAGTGAAATTCTAGCTGTATTATTAAGAATTACAGAGATTGGTAGTAATGTGATGTTCTGCTGGGTCCCTGGGTATCCTTGAGTATGAATGAAGTAGCAGACTGTTTAGCAAAATCAAGTTATAAGTTAGAGACAGATATAATTATATCAATAGGAAGCGTGGAACTAAAAGAAAAAATTAAACCGAGTATTGAAAGGGAATGGCAAATATTGTGGGACAATGAGACCAAGGAGAGACATTACTACTTTTTGCAATCTGAGGTTAAAAAAGTCAGGCACTGTTATGGATCCAGAAGAGATTCTGTTAAAATCTGTAGGTTAAGACTCGCTTTGTGGGTTGAATAAGTCCTTATATGTCATTGGAAAGCATCTTAGTGGGAACTCTGAAACAGTGGAACATGTTTTGCTGAAATGTAACACATATAATATAGAAAGGAGCCTTTTATTCAAGAGATTATAACATTTGGGAGTTCTGTCATTCTCAGTTAAATCTATATTGGGTCAAAATGAAAACCACCACCTGATTATCAAAGTATTATTACAGTTCTTACACAATACAGGGTTAAAAAAAACCCCGAAGCAATAACGTTTTCATTATAGTGACTTCCTGAGGAGGGCAGTGATACAAAGAAGGAAAACTTCCGGTGGCTAACATGCTAACTTTTCCTTTCGTTACCGTAAGATGCAGCCGGAGTTCAGCAGCAGAGCCTGCATGTGAGGATAAACGTGTTTAAGTGGACTCTGTTTAAACTTTCGGGATGTTTCACCTCAGACTCATCTCCTGTTAGCCAAGAATGCTAAAGGAAGTTAGCTTGTTAGCAGGAAGTAGCCGGAGCCGGAGCTCGGCCTCACAGTCGGAGCAGCTTCCATAGAGACCAAACTGTATTTTTCACGGAGCCCAAATGTCCAAATGTCCAGATAGAGCTGTCTGAATAGACTCTGTGCTGTTCCCTTTATCTGAACATGTTTAACATCTGAATTATCTCCCGGTGTCCTACGAAGCTAATGCAGTTAGCTTAGCTTGCTAGCTGGAAACAGTCTGGAGGAAAAGCTGCTGTGAATTAGTAAAAATGTCTA
>NW_025730717.1:0-3400 GCF_021292245.1 Micropterus dolomieu
GTTACAGTGTGTGTGTGTGTGTGTGTGTTACAGTGTGTGTGTGTGTTACAGTGTGTGTGTGTGTGTGTGTGTGTTACAGTGTGTGTGTGTGTGTGTGTGTTACAGTGTGTGTGTGTGTGTGTGTTACAGTGTGTGTGTGTGTGTGTGTTACAGTGTGTGTGTGTGTGTGTGTTACAGTGTGTGTGTGTGTGTGTGTGTGTGTGTGTGTGTGTGTGTGTGTGTGTGTGTGTGTGTGTGTGTGTGTAGATGCCCAGTGAATAGCTGCAGTGATTAATACTCAGTCTGGTTAAAAAAGCCTCGCACACACTCAGAGCTACTTTAAGTGATTAGCTGGATTCTCTTCTGCACCATCATCACTTTACTGTTAAAGCCACTAAAGAGCTCCATATATATCTGTCTGCTATCAGCCCATCTCCCTCTCTCTCCCTCCGTCTCTCTCTCTCAAACTCAGATTTGCTGTATTAGCGTGCCCGTTATTCAGGGCAGTGCTGCCAACACACGATACAACTCAAAGAAGACAACAGACGGTTTGTACTACATGCTGTTCTCCAGTGAAAGGACTGTAAAAGCACCAATCACTGAAAATCAAAGCACATTAATATACATTATAAGATATAGTTAAATCATTCATCGTAAGAAAAGAGATGAAATCAATGTTTTTAGGGAGCTCAGTACGGTTTCATGTGATTTCTCTTGAAGTGGGAAGGATTAATAAACACTCTAACCCGGAGTCCTGAATGGACCTTTAGTAGTAGAAGAAGCTGAAGTGGTAGTTGAAACAAAGACAGATGAGGAACAGCATGCAACATTTTAACACTGTGACTCTTTAAAATTAAAACCTTGAGGGGAAAATATGGACAAAAGACAGCTAAATGAAATATTAACAAAACGCTAACATCAGCTGAACTGTCAAATTAAAACGACTCAGGTCCTGTTAACAGATTTAAAATGGAACAGAGCAGAACGTTACTCTACTCTCTGTTTAACAGACTTTGGCTGAATGAACACATATATATAACTAAAGGGATAACACGTATTTAATGGTTCAAATGTTTTTTAAATAAGAAAAACAGCATTACAGGTTATACAGCTGAACGTGGGCTCCCCCCAAGTTTGGGTTGAAATGACTGATTCTAATATATTGAGGCGTTTTAATGGATTATCGGCATTATTTAAGTTTTTCTTTAAAGGGTAAAAAAACTTAATAAGATCCTGGGATTTTCAGCTTTAAGGTAAATGATGGGTTTACTAATTGGTAAAAAACCTTTAATGCACACGATGCTTGAAATCTATAATCCATTACTGATGATTAACCTCAGGTATGGGATGGATTTCATGCAATTTGATCTCATTTAAAAGTTAAAAAACAACCAGAAACCGATAAATAAATAAAAATTATTACTCATTAATTAGTTTGGGCTCAACACAACAACAGCACTGACGGTAAAAGAAAGAGTAAATTGCATCTTTACTTTCATTTCTGAACTCACCGCTCACCACCCGCGCTCCACCCCCCCGGGCGACCATCGACGCCATGACGACCCCGAGGGTTACCTGCATCACGGAGCAAAACACCGTCATTCTGGGGGTTTGTTTGTTTGTTGTCTTAGCGAAAAAAGTAAATAAAGTGTCTCTTCGGGCGTCGATGGTTACGTCTCCGTAAAGGTTTGATTTTCTCACAAAAGTCCAAAATCAAAGCTCTGGAGTCGTTTTTCTGCCTTTATGTCCATTTTCCTGCTCTTCCTCACTTCCTGTTGTCTCTGCTCCCTCTGATGTGAAGCGTGAGGAGGAGAGAGCGTTTCTGCTGCTCACGCCGACTCCCCCTCTCTCCTCCCTCTCTCTCTCCCTCCCTCTCATCGATCGGCCCCTCACAGCCCCAGATGTAACCTCCTCTTTCATTAAGCCCTGGGGGGCCACACACACAGTTTAATTCACTTACACGCAGGAAGCTGATTGGTTCCCAGCAGAGCCGCTGATCAATAGATGAAACACTCGCCGTTAAGACAAACACTTCAGATCTCGGTCTCCACATCGATCCATGTGGAGCCGGTTCCCTCCCGTCACGCCTACCTGAGGACAGGTAGATATCTGGGTTGGAGTCTCAGGCGCTGAAGAGGATCCTCGTCTTCATCAGGACTGTACGGGCACATCAGAGGCGTCACTCGCTTCATAATGACGCTGATGTCGGCGGAGGTTCATCCAGCTCATTACATTTATTCATTTAGCTGACGCTTTTATCCAAAGCAACTTTGGATACACACGCCTCTGGAGCAACGAGGGGTTAAGTGTCTTGCTCAGGGACACAATGGTGGATGTCTCACAGTGGGAACTGAACCCCGGTCTCCCACACCAAAGGCAGGCATCTTCTCTATGCGCCATCACCACCCACAAAGGTTACCAAACGAAGGTTAAAATGAAAAGCAGCTGGACCCGGCTGAAGAGACTAGAAGACGCCCCGTCCCTCTTCTGAGAGGCTTCTTCAGTTCTGACTGTATTATGGACTCTTTGACCTCTGTGGGGTCGCTGCGTCTTCAACCAGGTCCCGCTGCTATTTATTTTAACCTTCTTTGGAAAAGATGCGCATCTGTTCGTTCCTTTGACGCTGACGTTCATTTATAAACCAATCAGTGTCGAGCACGGGGGGACGCAGCCCAGATAGATGATGACAGGCAGGACACGAGTACGTCATGTAAAGTTCTTCAGTGCGCTCACGTAGGGCTGGACAATTAACGAAACCGACGGAATTTCACCACGTCGGCTATTAATAAATATTTTCCCTGCAGCGTGTTCATGTACTTTCCCCTTAAAAACATACTACTGTGGGTGTGGTCACGTGACTCCGCCCCGTCCAGTCCTGCTGAGTCAGGCCGGGGTTACCAGCTGGCGCTAACATCCACCTTACTACCGGACACGCCGTGACCTGTACAGTCACTGCCGGACCGAACAAACATAACATCCCTGTGTTTTTTAAACCCAAGAACACACTAAGACAGATGCTGGTCCACCCCAAAGACCGCACACCCAAACACAAGAAAAGCAATCTAGTGTATGCGGTCCAATGCAGTGAGGAATGCACAGACCTGTATATTGGGGAGACTAAACAACCACGACACAAACGCATGGCTCAACACAGAAGGGCCAACTCCTCAGGTCAAGACTCTGCAGTCTACTTACATCTGAAGGACAGAGGACACTCGTTTGAGGACCACCAGGTGCACATTTTAGACAGAGAAGATAGATGGTTTGAAAGAGGTGTCAAGGAAGCATCTACACCAGGGTGGAGAAGCCGTCATTGAACAGGGGAGGGGGTCTACGCCACCACTTATCCCCCACTTACAATGCTGTCCTTTCATCACTTCCCAGGAAACTCAACAAACGTAACCTATTGACCTCAGGTGAA
>NW_025730718.1:0-4380 GCF_021292245.1 Micropterus dolomieu
TTGACCATCAGATGTTGGCGTTCGGCTGCACAGAAACAATATCAGAGAGTGTGTCCTTTAAATTAAAAAATAGAGCATAAAACACTGACTGAACGTGCTGGTCCAGGACTCAAATCGCATCTCAAACACAGCATTTCCTGACTCTAAAAGAGGATTTAGTGTGATTAAGATATTATTTAAATGGCACGGCCTCGTTTAGACATTCAATTTGAGTTAGTTTCTTCTTGGTAACTGTGTCTTCTTTTAAATAATTGTGGTGTATTTTTAGTTTGCACTGTTCGCTTTCTTTAGGTCAGCAGCCTTTATCATCAGAAAGCAAACATTTAAACAAACGCAAAGCTCCTATTACTGTCTCAAGCACCAACATCTTCTGATTCCTAAATGAACACACACCTGCACACACGCTGTGACACAGTATTTAGCCTGACAACCTATCGCTGAGCTAATCACCGGGTGCTCTGTGTTGTTACACTAAAGGGATAATCTGCTGTTCTTTATCTGCTGCAGCAAATAATAGGCTTTAGGAGGTCAGTCCACTGAGAGAGAGCCTACACACACTAGGGCTGGGCGATATGGACCAAAAAGTCATGTAGTAGCTTGTTTTTTATTCTTCATTCATTCTCCACCTTATTTAAGTGTCACTCACTTATTGAATCTACCTCCTTCAGTTTTCTTCCCACTCACAAACCTAACGTTCCTCTGCTGCAAACACGTCATCTTTCTGTGTCTCTCTCCCTCTGTATCTGCTCTGGGGACTTTCTCCATCAGAGGTAGGCTACATTGTATAAAGTCACCGAAAAAAAACAGACATTGTCTCCTGGACTTTTCCATCCGCAATTCCGTTCACAGGTTCACAGCTGAGCTGCATGTTGAGGAGGCGTGTTGACTCGGGCTGGGGCGATTCGTCAACATGAGCTCCTCTCTGTTGAAAGAGCTCCGGGAATCATAGCCGAAAACGGTGTACCTAATGCCGAGGCAGCCTTATGCATTGCCATCTTGGATACATACGCTATGTCAAATAAAGCTGCAGGAAAAAAAACATAACCTGTCTTCTGGACTTTTGCGACGTGTTGCGACTTGTAACGTAATAACTCTGTGTTTCTCTGATAAATGCTACAATGTGTCGCCAAATATATGTGGGCGGCCCGCCGAAGTAAAGTGTTTTGTGTGGGGAAACCACACAAAACACATTTTGTTAAAATCTACCTTTGCCTCTGCTGTGCGTTACTTTGCGTTATTGCTCTGCTGATATGGTAGTAGGCAACCCCCTTTAGACCGTCTGACAGACACAGAACCCGTCTGGGACTGTGCTGGATGAGATTAGCGCACTGCTCTTCATCAGAGGTAGAAAACAAAACCTAAACAGAATTCACAACAGGGTTTTTCCTGGCTCAGAATGGGCCTTTGGGGGGTGACTTCGCACGACAGTAAGCGTGATCGGTACGCGTTCAGTAAAGGCCATGAGTTACCTTATGACCGAAATCTATGCATTTTCTTGTTATTTCTGACCATTTGATAAACAAAGTATATCCACAACCTGGAGGAGTAGAGGTATAAAGCAGGGTTTTTCTTGCATAGAGAATTTTTTGGTGCCCCCCAAAGAGGTTTTAGCGAGCGCCCAAGGAAAATCACCAGCGCCAAAATGATCAGAATTGAATAAACAAACAAGCTGTTTTAGTAACCATTTATCAAACAACAGTTGAGCAGAACATCTTGTCTTCCAGCAGTCACCTCTCCTCTCATCCACAGCCACTGTATTTTACCTACACAATATATATAATAATATATATACAGGTTACACTTTGGATAATCTGCCTACAGATAGTTTATTAGTTGAGATTCAGCTATTTCACAAATAAAACCATTTTCTGATATTAGCCTTCACCACTGTGGTTAAGGTTTGATTAGTGCTAATGTTTGTGTATTCATTATAATTTCAGATAATAATACAGGCTACTATAGCTTACCATTAGTAGCCTATGATATTAATTTCAGTTGGAGAAAACAGCAGTTTCATTTTGTGGGTTGTGGATAAAATAAATGCTCTACATGGTGATTTGTCTCTTATTTGTATATGCAAATTACTAACTTGTCAGTAATAAAAACCGTGCATGCAGAACGAGTTCAACATTTCTAAAGTTTGCTGTAGAGCTTGAACCTTTTTTTTAATGTCCCGCCAAATTCAGGTTGTGATTGGTCGGTTCACGAAAGGTGACTTTGACGAGCAACTATGCACACGGCTGCACAGGTGAGCGTCACATAGTGCCTAGAAAACCTGATCTGGAGAGGGCAGAGAAGAGGACCAGTGCCGGTGGGCCAAAGAGTAGACTGTAAAAGTGACAGTACTGGAGAATAAACAGCTTTTATATAGTGAGAAATACTAGGAAGTCATCTCTGCCATTAGCGCTAGCTTCGTAGTGGCGCAGTCAAACTGGTGCAGCAGCTGGTTATTAATCCAGCGGCAGCTGCATGTGTACAATTTCAGTTTATGTTCTGCTTGCTCAAGAGTTGGTTGATAAATTGCTATTAAAACACATTAGGAGAATATTTGAAACGCCTTTTTTTTCAATTCTGATAATTTTGGTGATATTCCCTGAATGGATTTCCGTGAATTTCTCTCTGCAGGAAAAACCCTGCAAAGGTGTGATGATGAAACACAGCGGCATGACAGGTCGGATGTACAGTTTTCTGTGCAGGGTTGATCGCAAAATTTTCTTCATGTGGTCTTACTTTTATTATTCTATATACATCATTCTTATGTTTATCTACTTTTTCTGAAGTAACATTTCAACAGAATAATTACGCGGGTAACATGGTTACTGCTCCAGTGTGGTATTGATACTTTTACCAAGGTAAAGGTTCTCAATACTTTATCATGTACTTGCGCTTATAAGGGAAGGTTCAGGCATATTGAATCCAAGACACACTATCAGTTGTTCAACAGCAGGTGCAGGTCAAATGGTAGGCTCGGTTCCTTTGAACTGGAACTGTTCAAGCCTTTCATTTAAATTCTTTAACCCAGCTGTCATCATGATGTTGGCAGATTGGGGTTTTATTTGCATGCTGCAAACAAATTGCGCATTTTCCTATCTGCTAAAGAGGTTACTGTGAACAGGCAGGTATATACCGTATATCTAGGTCCATGCACAGGTGCAGCTCAATCGCTAAGTGTATTCAATATCACTGAGATGGTTATTATGGCTGATTGTGTCAGTAGGTAATATTTAATTTATTATTCAGAAGTGTACCGAATAGCTGTGACACAATTCAAGTGGGCTAAGAGTCACTCAGCAATAGAAATGCACAATGTTTTACTAGCTAGTGTATTATAAGTATATATAAGTTTAACTTTTTTTTTCTTTTCTATTTTTAAACCTGTCCTGCCCAGCAGCCTGGTATAGAGTATAATGACCTGGATACCATATTGTGCCAGACAGATTTTACTTTAACAAGAGAGTATTAAAATACTCCTATGTCTGTTTTATTATTTATTTAATTATGTATTGATTTGTCAGCGGGCCGGACAGGGGGGCAGACACGGGGATGGGGGGGCACAAACAGACAGCACAGAGAAAGGACAACACCTGTAAGAGAAGGGGGATGGAAGGTGGGGACAACAGGGAAAAGCTGTGGGAAACACCAATTGCAGAAAGCAACGAAACCTGCAATAGAACAGAGAGGGGGGAGGAGGAGAAAAACAACAACAAACAAACACAAACAAAAACAATAATAATAATAGTAAAAGACAACCAGCCGAACAGCAGCAATAAACAGCTGACATATTAAGACAACTAAGAGAACAATGAAAACAAGAAACAGTCACACACACTAAATAAGCAACACAACACAGCCACGAGAGCTGGAATAATAATTAATTTAAATAAGTAACTGAAAGAAAAGCATCAGGAATAATTCTACCAGGGATAAACTAAATTTGTTTGTGTCTGTATGTGTGTGTTTGTGTCTGTATGTGTGTGTGTGTGTACATGTGTGTGCGCATAAGCCTGTTAAAGAATGTAGTTGTTAGTGAGAGTGAGACGCCCCGACTGTAACAGGCAGGCAAGAACCCCAGTAAACGCGCTGCGCAGGTCACCGTGTACCCGCCAATTAAAGTCCGCCTTCCCCCAAAACCGCAGGAGAAACTAAGGCCGCCAGCGCCAGCCACCCGTTAAGGGCCGAGAACTCCAGGTGCAAGCCCAGAATAAACCGGAGCACAGCCCCGCACCCACACTGCACATCCCGAAAACTAACTTTATACTTCAGTATCCAGAGGGGTTCAACAACTGGCCGACAGAGAAATGGGGAAGCACGGATCCGAGGTCAAAGAAGCAAAACAGGGACGCAAACTACTACCTCCAAGCCAACGAGGAAATGCCCCCC
>NW_025730718.1:4400-22430 GCF_021292245.1 Micropterus dolomieu
CAAACTAAAGGAGCCAGAAGCCATCCAGAGACCCTGCCCAGGGAAAAAGCACAATGCATCAAGATGCATCGACAATCGCCCCACAATCCCACCGCAGCCCACCAAACCGCAACCGGATCAACCCGCACAGCGCCCAGAGACCCCCACCCCCAGAAGCCAGGGCACCCCGCGACCCCCCCAATGCGCAAAGGACCCCAGATCGCATGTCCCGGGGGAAGCTCCCTGCCGCCAGGGAGTGATAACGCGGGAGAACCAGGCCAACAGTCTAAGTTCAACTTATGAATGAATGAAGGCTGTCTGACAAGCAATAGGAAGGAGCATACACTCATCTATTTAATCCTACCCCTTCTCCACTACTCATTAACAATCATCGAATTGGCTTCATATTTATATCATGTGCTTTCGTAACACAATCTTTACAATTTGCTACAAATATTTACATGTAGATGGGCAGGACATTTTCTCAGGAGTTGGGATAGGTATCATTAGAATATTATTGATGGTTCAGTTTTTTATCGATACTCTTTTCAGTTATTTTTCATTACTTAATAATTGCCTTTTAAAAAATAATTTAATTTAATATAACTAAATGTTGTTTCTGGAGCAGCAACAGGATTAACAACAGCAAAGTCACCTAATATCTCACTGGAAACAAATCTAAAAAGTCAGAAAAATAAATCACATTCCTGAAAACAACATACTGAGTGAAGTTTATAAATAATGACATACTGACATCAGTCAGTCAGTCTATACGTATATGCCATATTTTAATATACCTGGCAAACTAGGATCAACAGTTATGAAGGACAGACATCTTTCACTTTAGCAGAGTGGAGGCGCTCTGCAGAGACACAGAGGGGAGAGGATGCAGGTCTTTCAATGTCCACACCATCTACCTATATCTATTTACATATTATATATGTCGTAGTAGTCAATTGCCAAATAACATGATTTAACTTTTATTAAGTTCAGTAATAATTTGTTGATGTTGAACCACCTTTTTAACATTGCATATTTCTAAAGTTAAAGGTCTCTAGTAGCTTCTTTAAATTCCCCCAAGAACAAAATATATTTGTTTGGTAGGCTCGGTTCCTTTGAGCTGCAGCTGGTCAAGCATTTCATTTAAATTCTTTAACTCCGCTGTCGTCATTGACTGTGCTGATTGGGGTTTTATTTGCATGCTGCAAACAAATTGTGCAGTTTTCCTATCTGCTAGGGAGGTTCCTGTGAACAGGGACATTAATGTGTATACCATATATGTAGCTCCGTGCACAAGAGCAAGAGAATATCTGACAGGATATAAATAGTGTTGCAACATCACAGATCACCAGACTGCTCCAGTTTGAAGTCAAGAAGACTCTCACAGAACTCGGCTGATCTACACAACTTCACCAGGTGAGCACAAACAGGGAGGACAGAGGGAGACAACAACAGATGCATGTATGTATTTGAAGGATGTGTGGTCACTGGCTTGATATTTCTCAGCAGGTTGGAGAAATGGCCTCACATACCATGGAGATTGCTGCCCTGGCTCGACCTTTCACCCTAGGAATGCTCTATGATGCTCGGCACGATGAAATGATCCCAGGTAAGACTTGACGTAGACCATTTCTAAATAGATCTGCCTGTCGCAGCTCTGCTTACAGGAACATTGAATTTATTTCATAACCTCACATATTCATACTAATTAATACTAAATTATTGGCAAATTCTTAGTAATTCTATAATGTAGTTGGGACCATTTTTTAGCTAGTGATTGTAGGGATGTTGATATATTAGTGGCCATTATATTGTACTGCAAAAAATTAAAACATTGTCGTCATTGTTGCTGAAATTAATCCCATAATTATGTCTGTGGAGCCATTTTACAACAGATGTTTAGTGAATGGCTGGCATGGAGAAAGCTGCAACATGTAGAAATCTACAAAAATTTAAAACTTTGTGTTAACAAATAGTGTTCCAATTTCTGTAGGTTCAACATTGTGGGATAAAGAAACTCTAGAAAAGAACAAATCTAAAACCCCTCAACAAAGCACCAGCTTCAAAAGTTCAACATGTGACTCCATTAAAGAGAAGTCCTCTCTGCTGGATATTAATGCTTCACTGAAGGCCAGTTTCATGAGTGGACTGATTGAAGTTGGAGGATCTGCCAAGTATCTATATGATACGAAGAAATCGATGAAACAGAGCAGAGTTACGTTTCAGTACAGTGATACCACATACTTGTCAGAGTTGTCTGTGAATCAGCTTGCAACTATGACCAGACAACAGATAGATAATATCGATAAGGGCTGTGCAACTCATGTAGTCACAGGCATCCTTTATGGGACAAACGCTTTCTTTGTGTTTGACAGTGAGAAGTTAGACGCCAGCACCGCTCAGGACTTCCAGGGCAGCATGGAAGCTGTGATAAAGAAGATCCCCAAATTGAATGTTGAGGGGAAAGTTGAACTAAAGCTGAATGATACAGAAAAAGATCTGACTGAGAAATTCTCCTGCAAATTCTACGGAGACTTCATTCTTGAAAGGTACCCAGCAACATTTGAAGAGGCAGTGAAGACCTATGTAGATCTTCCAAAGCTGCTGGGAGAAAAGCGTGTTCCACTGAAGGTCTGGCTGATGCCATTGAAGAATTTGGATCCTAAAGCTCCTGAACTGGTGAGAGAGATCAGCGATGGACTAGTGGTGTTGGCTCAAGATGCTGTAGATGATCTAAAGCAAATAGTGATTAGATGCAACGATTCCCTGGATGAAAAAGTGGTAGAGAATTTTCAAACAATTAAAGAAAAGTTAAGCAGATTCAAAAACGTGTGTGGAAATTATGAAACTAAACTCAAAGAGACCATGAAGAAGGAATTTCCCCTCATCCGTGAAGGTAAAGATGAGAGTTCAGTAAAACAAGTCTTTACAGACAGAGAACAGTCACCATTCAGCAAAGAGAAACTACAGAAGTGGATGGACCATAAAGAGAGAGAAATCAACATCATCAGGTCCTGTGTAGAAAAGATGGAGGGAACACAGATTGTCCACAATCAGTCAAAGTTGGACAGAGAGGTTCTTGCTGCAGATGTAGAGGATGCTCTGTGCTTTGTTTTCACCTCCCTGGAGAGTGCTGACCCCTGCCTTGATGTGATGACCAAATACTTGGATTCACTCAACTTAGAATGTACCCATGAAGACCTGTGGTACTTCTCAGATGAAATTTTTACCAAAATGAGAGAAAAAGCCAAATCTTTCTCTTATCTTGCCAAAGCACTGAAGAACAACAGCCGATTCCGTTTCCTCATAGCAGCTGTAGCAAATAAGAAATACACAGGAGCAACCATCTACCATTACAAGGAGGGCATTCTGGTCTCTGAAGATTTCTCAAAGCCTGACCTCCCTCCTGTGGAGAAAATCACTGACAGAAGAGATCTGCTGTGGTGTAAGTACTTTTCTATGCTTATTTTGAGTCAAAAAGTGTACAAATGACTCTCTTCCAAAAACACCTTAGACTGTCAGAATGACTAATAACACAGTTTGTTTTGCTCTCTCCATCAGATGCCTGTGATCTCACCCTGGACTCAGACACTGTGAACGGCTACCTCACTCTGTCTGAGGGAAACAAAAAGGCAACATATGGAGCGTGGCAGACGTATCCTGATCACCCAGAGAGGTTTGATTCAAATCCTCAGGTGATGTGCAAAGAGAGGTTAAAGGGGCGACATTACTGGGAGGTAGAGTGGAGTGTCGGTTCTTCTACATCTGTTTACATAGGTGTTGCATACAAGGGAATTGAAAGAAAAGCAAGCAGTAAACAAAGCCAACTTGGAAACAACACCATTTCATGGTGTTTTGGCCAATATAAGTCCTCACTTTACAAATATCATGATGGCTCCTATGACCACATCCCGATTCCCTCTACTGGCTGCAGCAGAGTTGGGGTGTTTCTGGATTGGCCTGCTGGAACTCTGTCCTACTACAGAGTCTCCTCTGACTCACTGAGTCACCTCTACACCTTTAAAACCACATTCACTGAGCCAGTTTACCCATGTTTCTGGGTTAATCAATATTACAACTACGTGTACCTGCATCTGGCTGATTAAGAGCGATGAGAAAGAGTTGATAGATTCTTGGTCCGTTGACAGTAACATGGGTTTAAAATTTACGCCACATTTTAGCTTGAACCTGCTTCACAAATTCAAAACTGCATTCAAACCCAGAAGGACCAGAATAAGTGACGATGTAATAATGTGACTGTATAAGTCATTTTCTGTTTATCAGTTCATGTTGAGTCTTTGCTCGGCCTTAGTTAAAACTGATTTGTGTTTCACAGCTTCACAATAACTTTAAAATTTAATTGCTTGGTACAACATAGATATTAAGTATACTGTAACTTTCTAATTGCTGATACTTAAAGATACAGATCATATATCAATACACAATTGCAATATTAACACTATGTTGAAATAGGATAGAAACAAAACTTGTTTAGTTGAATTTATCATGTAGCTAACGTGCCTATTGTTTAATTTAGCATTTGTTGTTTTCTTATTTGTGCAACATTTTAAAAATAATCATCTTTTCAGAATACTAGAGGAATATTTTTGTTTTTCTTTCATCGACACCTTAACTCTGACCTAGAGTTCAATTTCTGAGTATAGAATCTCTGTTAACACAATTTTGTTAGTTGTTAAGCACATTACTGGTGTTTATAGAACAGAAGCAATGTCTTTTCTCATAATTGCGAGAGGGTTGGGGTCTAAATTCGTTTGTTTTCTTTGGTGAATGCAGTGTGCTTCCCCACAATTGCTGTGTCAACAGTAGTATGTTAAAACTGATGCTCATCATGTAAAAATATATTGATTAACTTTTATGTTTGGACATAAGGTAGCTAATGTGCCTTTTTGAAATTTAGCATTGGTTCATTTTTTTATTTGTGCAGTATCTTAAAATAATTATCACTTCAGAATACAAGAGAAATCTCTTTTTTTGTCTCAAGTCTACACCTTAACCCTGTCACAGGATTGAATTAACTTTTACTGTTCTGAGCAGAGTCACTGTTAACATCATCTTGTTAAATGTTAAACACATTGCTGATGTTTATAGAGCTGAAGCAACGTCCGATTCCTGTGACACTGTAACACCTGTTGGATTTGTTTTGTTGTGCATAATATTCAATAAAGTGTAGACCTGAGTTTACCACTCTGTGCTGCTTTGTTATTCCATGTAGATTCAAATGTTGACTGACTTAATGGTTGTATGCGTTATCATTTATGACACCTCAGCATATTTCAATGCAAAAACACTACAATCATAGAACATAAGGAGGAGGACATTATAGGACTTTCCTTATTCAGAATATCATAAGAACACAGAGGAAGGTCATATTTGCTGAGCTCTCACATGGTTAGCTGTTGTCGTGAGCTGCTAAATATTGACGTCAGTCAACATGAAGTCTGTATTCCACTCAGAAAGGGGCAACTAGTTAGCCCTTCTTGCTAATGTTAGCACTCTATTCTCTCAACTATTTTGTAATTACTTTCCTAAAAATGAATAAAGTTTGTTACCAAGTGCCCAGAAATCCTAATATGGAGAAGGCAGAGGAGAGTCCTGGTGCCGGTAGGCCAAGGAGTAAAATGCATCTCTCCCAGTAGCGTGAGCTTTGTAGCGGAGCGCTCAGGCGCAGTCAAACCAACGCAGCAGCTGATTTAAAATTCCAGCGCATCCATGTGGATGAGAGGAGAGGTTACTGCTGGATGTCAAGACATCATATTTAAGTTTATGTTCTGTTTGCTCAAAAGCTGTTTGATTATTAAAACAAGAGAATATTTGAAACACTTTTTCAATTCTTATCATTTTGGTGCTGGTGATTTTCCGTAAGCGCTTGCTAAAACCTCTTGTGGGGATGCCAAAATTTTCTCTATGCAGGAAAAACCCTGCTGAGTTTGAGAACTGTTTAGAAATTTATACTAAAGAAAACTATAGTTTTGAAGTTAACATGTTGGTTATCACTAATTTAATAATTTTTAACATTTACAATCAGACTGTCAACCAGTACTGTAGACTTTCTGTAATACAGGACTGGATATTCATACTTACAAAATAAATACTTTCCTTTCACTGTACAAGTACAAAAAGTTGTGGAGCATTTGGTGAAGTTCAGAGTGAAGCCGTGCTCCTCATTCACTTCAATGAGAACGTTATCTTTGGCTCAACTTCTGCTGAAACGCAGTGTGAAGGCCAGTCAAACACATGCAAGCTCTCATGTCACGTAATTGATCCTATAATGTGATCAAAATGGGTGTTGCTGTCTCCTCTGGAGCAGTTTGGGCGCCGCAGTGTCGCAGAGGCGTTACTCTACTGGTCTGGTAATATCTGTTTAATATTGCGAGTGTTACTTGGAAATAGGGCTGCACGATTTGGAGAAAAAGTCATATTTCTATTTGCGATTCGATTATAATGGAACAAATGGTACTGTGAGTCAACTTGCTTAATTATCAAGGAAGAAGCACAAAATACTGACATTTTGAAATGTGTATTTCTCAACTTGAACAAAGTTAAACAATATTTATAACAATAACTAGTAAAACAGAACATGGGTAACGTGTTGCTCTACAGAGGAGGTGGCTAGAAGGAGCAAATATTGGCCCACCGGCTCAGCGTACATCTGTCCACTGCATAGTCTCCATCCACAACCTGGAGGAGGAACTGTGCATGAGTATAATGTTTAGTTAATAGTTTACTGTTAGGATAACAATAATATATTAAATACTAAATTCATTATGATTTCATATAGTAGTATATTATTTTACCACTAGACACAAAAACTATATCTGTGTGCTGTTTTTATTCATTAAATACTTGCGCAAGCAAAATACTCTACATCGTTCTCTAATTTGTTAATGCCAAGACCTAACTTGTCAATATTTTATTATAACTGCTGTAGCACATCAAACAGGCTGCGATTGGTCGGTTGACGAAAAGTGATTGACAGGCACGTGGGCTCTGTGAAAACATGTTGAACAACTAAAGCTACCTGTTGACATGTCACCTGATTGGTATTATTATTTTTGTTGTTGTTATGGACAAGCATTTTATTTTTTTCTTATTTCAAATAACTGCTACATAAAAAAGTTTTGGGAAACTGAATCAGATCCTCCTCGTCATGATTAGGTCGTCCTCACTGGTGGTATTAGCCTATCAGGGGAAAGAGTGCAGGAGTTATTCTATATTTGAATGAGAGAGGAGGAGTGAAATAGTTTAGTGACCAAATAAGTTGTGGGAAACAAATTTAAGGTACTGTTTGTTTGTACTTGTGTTGAAAGTAACAACAGAAGATTATTTTATTAACTTTTGATCAATAAACTGAACTGAAAGATCTCCTTTTTCCTTTAGCGGTGAGTCGCAAACCTCCGAAAAGACGACAGTCACAAGAATAAAGCGAGAAAGCGGTCTGTTAAATGACGCCAGAAGATGAAACCAACAGAAAGCCGAGCTTATGCCGATAAACTTGCCACACCGACTCACACGTGTCTGAGACCCAGCCGAAGGTGAGCGGCTGTTAAAATCAGCATGGACTGAGCACGTGCAGCCTTTTTTATACAGTTTCTGGTGCAGGCACATCAGGAAAAAAAAGGCATGCTCTTCTCTTTCTTTTGGCGTGTTGCTCTGTCACAGAGCGACCAGCATTTCTCTCGGTGCTCCGGTGGCTAGTCTGACTTTTAACGATTAGCGGAGGGGAGGGGGGTTACGGTAGGTCTTAAAAGTTATAAAACATTTTTTTGATTGCACGTAGGCTTATCTGTTTTTAGAGGCACGTGCGAGAGCCCGGTGTGGGCGGAGCTAAAGAGCAGACTGCAGCGCACACACAGAGAGCGTCACACACACTTTTTTCTGTTTTATTAAATCACACACCTTTCGTGGTTATGTAATCGCACATGACGCCATTGTGATTAGATTAATCATGCAGCCCTACTTGTAAACATAATGTTTTGACAGCTGGATGAATTTGTAATGAATTTTACACAGAATCTGCGTCGGCTCTGTGGTTGTGCAGCTTCATCTTTGACTCTTGGTTTTCTGATATTCATGTAATGCTTTCACTCCTGTTCGACATGCTTTGACAGGCTTTAGTGTTCTTTATTTTCTCCTCCCATCACGTCTGTATTTTTGGGTGCACAGGACAGCCTTTATTGGCCGTTCCCGAAGGATTGTGACTTGTTTTCGTGTAGTTAAAGTGAGAAAGTTTAACGTTCTTTAACATGCCGAGCGCCATCTTCTTCCTCTCGCCCTGATGCATTAGTTAGGTAATGTTTTTCATGCAGACCCCGGGGCGAGGGAATAATCTGAATGCCAACAGAAACACAAGAAAGACAGAAGAGGAGAAACCTTTATGCCATTTCCCACGATGCTTTGTGAATTTTTTAAGCGCAGGTGGGAGCGGCATGTTGCTGCAGGGCAGACACGTTCCCGCTCTTAAAGCAACACTCGCACCGTGTGTCAGAAGTCGACCTTCGCTCTGCACGGCGGCAGCGATACCTCTCGTGTCAAACGCACAAGCTGTCTGCAGCAGAATGAATGAATGAATGAATGAATGCATGAGCAGGCTGTCGTGTGTTTGTGTGTGTGAATGTTTATTCAGATCAGCTAACTGGGTATAAAAGCAGGGAAGCATACTGGGTCAGCTGGTAAGAAATGAAGTGAGGAGGAGCTCTGAAACATCCTTTGGGACGTAGCTGTGTGTTTGTGTGCGTGAATAGTTTACCGGGCTGTCGGCGTGTGCAGCACCAGAGGAATAAAAGATGAAACTGGCAGCCAAATGTGAGGAAGAATTGATCTTGTCCTCCAAGCGGCACTCGGGGAGAAAAAAAAAAAAAAAGGCCACTTCCAGCTCTGCTTCATGAATAATGTTCAGACGATGTTAAATCGGGAGACTCGGCTCGCGGCGCAGCTGACCCCCTCCGCCGCATCCTTGTTCCTGTGTAAACATAAACAACAAGCCGAGGAGGGTTTTAATTTTTCATACCTCCAGTTTGTTAACGCTTGAAGAAAGCGTTTTGGGTTTGTGACCCTGGAAGCATTAACCCTACAAACTCTGCTCTCACGTTGTTTATTCTACAACAAGCACTTTACACAAAGGGAAAGTTTGCCTCTTTTACCAGAGGACGTGTCGCTGCACTGGGCGCCAGAGACAGGGATTTAAAGTTCCCATGAAACGGAAACCGGAGTGCCATTTGCTTCCGGATATTTACGTGTTCCCCGTTAAAACACAAAGCTAGGGTCGCAAACATTGATTGACGTTTGCAGTAGCCAGTAGCGCTGAATGTGCGTAACGCCCGCACCTCGTCTTGCAAACTCTGTGCGGTCTAGTTCCAGCTCCCGCCGAGTGAACACGGCAGCCGGGACCTAACCGTAGGGCCAAACGCGTGAAATGTGTAGCGTAGAAATATTAGATTAGATGGAGAAGTCATTTCCAGGACCTCTTCTCTGAGTGGTTTAGCTTTTAATTGTTTTCTAATGATTCAGCAGCACTAGGCCATAATAACAGTTCCTGTGTTTCCAGATGAAAGAAACCAGTTCACATACAGAAACGTGAAAGTTTCTACATCGTCATTACAATTCAGCCATCTCCATGATGTCTGAGCAAACTTGGATCTGCTGATGAAGACCTTCACATGCACTTGAAAGCTCTGGAAAAAGCTTGTAGCTGGTGCTTGTGTAAGTAGGGACGTCACGAGAACCGATACGATTTAGTTTAGTTCAATGTCCACTGTGTAACAGATAAAACATGGAGCATTACAACATGAGACACCATAAAAACTGTAATGTGGCCCGATTTTCAAAATAAAATACCCTGTGCAGACTCCCGATCGTATAGCGACGATAAACACCGTTAAAACAGACAAAAAAGAAACGACGTAGCTACTTAAGCAGGGTAGAAGCACAGAAAATAAGGACTGAGATCGTTTCATGATTCTGAAATGCTCCGTGAAACATAACCTGATGCTCACAAAATGACAAATTAACGCCAACAATGTGAGGCTAAACGCTCCGCAGCAGACACACTTTCAGTGTGAGCTGACACCGGGCAGAGGACGGGCAAAACCGCCGCTCAGCCCTGTTCGGTACCAAGCCAAATACCACAGTTCTGAAAACATGTCGATACTTGTTTTGCTTGGTGCCAAAGATATCGATAAGCGCGGCTGCAGCTCCGCCTCGACGAGTTCTATAGAAAAGAAACCGGATGAAGTCATTTTCATGGCTGTTTCCTTCAACAGCCACGTGTCAGAGTTTGGATTTCTCTCGGTTCTGGGATCTGCTGGAGAGCTAATTTAGGCTGATGTTTCACAGGATCAACTCAAAATCACCAAAGAAGACGAAGCAGAATGTACCTTTTATGAACCTACTTGAACCCTCAGGTCCTCTGGTCTGTGGAACACCCTCCCTGATGATCTGAGAGCAGCAGGAACCCACCCCTGATGTAAACCAGACTACTGAGCAGTGTTACAGTAGCTTCAGTAAAACAGAAGCAGGGGAAGGTGCTGCTCTCAGGAGGAAGCTGGAAGGACACATACTGGCGCACTCTTTCTACAACATGGAGGAGAAACTAGTTTAAATGAGGATTTATATTATTATAATGACATTAGATGAAAAGTTAGATTTTAATCTGAAAGAATACTGTTGATTTTAATTTTACTATATGCATTGTCATTTTATGTAGTATATTATACAGCCGCCCACTAGTATGGTATTTATTCCAGTTGGACAAAACGGCAGTTTCATGTTTTCATTCATTAAATCCTTGTGCAAGAACAATAGCCAACAATCTGTTACTGTTACCATCTCAACAATAATCAGAACCATTCATTTAGGAAGAGTTCAACATTTTAAAGTCTACTGTAGCAGGAATTTTTATGTCCCACCCCGTCCAGGCTGTGATTGGTCAGTTGACGAAAAGTGAAATTGACGAGCTTATTGATTTTATGAAAGCTCCTGATATATCCAGCTCGCCAAAACCCACAAACCTACCTTATCTTCCCCCTGCTGTCTCCTGTCTCGCCGCTCCAGCCGTCTCACATCGCCGTCTTTGTTTTTGAAACGAGCTGCTCGAGCGGCCATCGAGCGACCCGCCCCCTGTGTCCCTGTCAGAGTTTCTACATAAATGATTGACGCCAGGCGTCCTACAGTCCTACCTGCTACTCGGGCTGGTCTGTTTAAAACTATAAGCGGCGTGGCGGGCGGGGTGGGGGGGCTATGGTAGGTTGTAGTTACTCGCACATTGTGCTCATAAATATTTTTTCCGGGTTCGCACTTATTGATTTTTAGGGGCATATGCGAGCAAAATAGTCGCACTGTTAGGGCCCTGTATTTAACCAAGCTGTATTTATTTGATTTATTTATTATATTATACTTTTACTTTTGATGGGCTGCTCCTCTAGTGCTTTTTCTGGGGTCCTGTGGTTTTAGTGTTTCAGGGGTGGCGTGGATGCCACTCTGGATGTTTGGGCTTGATCTTCTGTTTTTCCCAGGTGCTTATTTGTGGTTGGAGGGTTGGGCTACTGGGCGTTATATGGGGTGGTACTATTACATTATTGTTGTTTTTACATGGCTCTGTAGTGTGAAGCACTTTGTGTTACACGTATTTGTCTGAAAAGTGCTGTATAAATAAAGATTGATTGACTAATATAACTGCCCATAGAGATAATGACCATACTTAAACATTTCAGACCTGTAAGATTATAAAAAAAAAAAGGGTTTTAATTAATTTAATAATTAAATATTCCCAATGAAAGGTTGTAATTTCAATAACTTGCTCATTTCCAAATATATTGCCATCAAACCAGCTCTCACAGCTTTCACATGTTCAGGTGTTTTAAAGGAGTGGATGTTGAAGTACATGTTGAAGTTATTTTTGGGTATTATTAGGGTATCAGACTTGTGGTATTTTACTGGTAAAATTGAATACTAAATATCTGGTATTGTGACATCTCTAGTAATTAGATTATTTCATAATACAGTGCATACACATTGTCACCTTCCTCACTCTGTTGCACCAACCCTTTCTCGTGTCTCTCTCAAGGCTCAAGGCTTCACTAGTCCTTCATCCAGCTTCCATTTACATCCTGTAGGGATGAAAGCTTCCATCCGGATTCGGCCGCTCAGTCTCCAGCAGAGAGAAGCTCGTCCTCTTAAGTCTGTACAGCCGTCGTATTCTATAGAAGAATTTGCTCATCGCTGTGACTTCCTCTGCCGCCCACTGCTCCCCTTATACAGACAGAGCAGCAGTCCAGGCTTTGAAAATGTTTAACAAACTTCCTGAGGCTCATTTCCCCCCCGCTGGCTTCAGCAGTCCTCTTCTACTCACAACAGACAAATCTTCTTTCTGTCTGTCAGCGAGCCACGGGCCGGCCTAGAGCTGTGCTCACACTGAAAGTTAATATTCGAGTTCGACCGCTGGACATTTTGAGTCTTCAGACACAACGCGATAAATAAATAAACACAACCCGCGGATACCACAGCTACATGAACCCAAAGTAAACACTTTTGCTGTGATATAATTGCAATAAACGGATCAAACTGATGCTGAAATGACTACAACATGATGCTGATTTGTTAGAGTTTGGATCGATCAGGGCTACGCTATGCTAACTTGGTCACAGTAAAGTACAACGACAGCTGGAATAAAGTCACTGACACATATTTTCTGAACTCACCATCTTCCTCGCTTACTTTTCTCCATGTAATGTCCAGTTTTGTCCGTTTTTTTGTAATATAAATATGTAGTAGTAGTCCAGCAGAACTCCAGTGGAAACACGATGTGCACAGAAGCTGCCGAGAAGCGCGAGTGAAGATAAATCAAGCTGTAATTCCAAAAACTAAAGTAAAAAGCTAATTTAATAAAAGCAGTTGACTCTGAGCTCCTCCCACGGGTAAACGGCGTAGCTGTCAGAGCAGAATCCAGACCGACTACGGCTGTTTATTTGTCCAAAGCTGCTGCGCGGCTCCCCGAACACTTCCCGGTTCTCTAGCAGCGGATTTTCATTACACCGCTCGCCTGGTCCTCTCCAAACAACGCTCCGAAGTCGCCGGTGACGTTTGGACTACCTCACCGCTGATAGGCTTGCGCAACATCGCGTCAAGTGAATTTCTCGCCCAAGTTGAAAAATTTGAACTCACGCAAATGTCGCGACAAATGCCTCTTTCGCCGACCGAATTAGCAGGAATTCGCGTCTTTGCGTTGAGCTTGTGTGTAATCAAGCCGCCCAAAACGCTGGAGCCGCTTTCAGTGTGAACGCACCTTTCAGGCTTCATATACACACCTCAAACACACGCAGGCCAGAACCAGACCAGCTTACATCTTTCATCTGGATAACGAGAGGTTAAGAAATCCAGATTTTTCTTCTCCCCACTTCCCGTTGTTTTATAAAACAAGACGGCGGATTTTCTACAGCTGTCAAGGACGCCACGAGTCATGAAACTTCAAAACACGTTACTGGTCATGACGACTTCCTGATGCACCAGACTCTGTTGTGGCGGGTCTTTTCCTTGTTCCCCTCCCCGCTGTTGAATTTCCACCAGTTGAAGCTGATCCTCCCCGCTCACATGTTGAAGTAGCCGCGGTCACTGAGGAAAACGGTCTATAAGAAGAGTTTCAGTCGAGGCTCGTTTGTCGAAGCTATAACGAACATTTGTGTGACGTGTGTCGCCTCGTCATGTCCTTTTAACATTTTATACTTGTGGTTCCATTTGCATGTTTTGTAAAAATTGTGTATTAAGGTCCAAAACAAACTGCAGCACATCACGGCAGCGGTTATATCACCGGTCTGATATTAGAGCTAAACCGTTTAATGTCTCCCCGTGTGAGTATTTGCCGCAGCGGAGGTGAAGCGAACGTGTGATGTAGATCAGGATATCTGAAAATTGTTGTGTTTTCACATATGTTTATGTCCTCCAAGAAAATGTGATGTTTTCCAGTGACAAATATGCAAATTTACATCATTTTGGACCGTTATTTTTTACCCTATCTGTGAACAACTGGATGGAAAAGCTAGAGAAGATAATAAATTAACAACACCCAAAAAGCTGAAGGACTTAACTTACTAAGGAAGTTAACTGGCGAGTCTCTACAGTGAGTTTTACATTCATGGCACAGCCCCCAAGCTGTTTTGGGCCTCACATCCGAAACCTTATAACGGCAGGAAATATGACCTCAGAATTATTATCTATAGGATCATTTATGTTTTGTGTCCTAATTTAGAGCTTTATCTGCAAAAATGTATTTAAAAAACGAGCAATATGTAAGAACCAGCTTATTTATTCACTCCCTTCTGTGGAATTACCATTTAATTTTTCCTTAAAATCCAGCGCACCGCCGCTGCAGTACGCCAAAGTATGTTTCCGAAAACATTTGAGGCGAGAAGCAGGCAATGCAGTAACATAGGATCGATTCATATTTGATCAGCGTCGTTTTACAGGTAGATGTGAATCTTTTTAGCCTGGTGCGTTGCACGAGCGCGCCTCCAGCTTAAAGTGCGGTGCTTCACTTGAACCCGGAGTCTTGAGATGAAAGCAGGATTTTGTAATGCAAGATAAAAATGCGTCTTGAATTGTAGGTTTGATCAGTGGATCAGTGCAGCTGCTGCACGGCCTGTGCTTCGACCTAAGCCCCACTAATCTGACTGTGTAAACATGGCTTCAGACTGAACGCTGCTCAGACAAGCATCCAGGACTTCATCTGACACAGGGTGAAACGGTAAAACATCTTCAAGAATCGAGCCATACATTTTTAACGCCTGCAGGGAATTCCTGCCTGTCAGTTTCAGGGTTTTTGCCGCTCTGTGAGAACACGCCGCAGCCAGCGCTCAGCATTATTAATGTCATTTAAATTGCAGCGCCGACCTCGGGGCTCGCTCTGAATGCATACCTTTCTGTCCGCACTTTCCCAAACAAGATGAGAAAACATGCCCGGTCCTCCCGCAGCTCCATCAGCCTGAACCTTGATCTGCCTGTCAGTCAGCCCACGCTGGGAGCTGAGACCGAGAAACAGCGCCGGACCTTTCAGTAACAGGATGTGACCTCCTGAACTTTCGGACTCGAGGCGAGGTTCAGCCTTTAACCCCAATTTGTCTTCCACATTGTTTCGCTGTGCCAAACATGGCAGCGTGGTGCGAAAACAGAGGCTGCTTGGGATGCCGAGCGCCTCCTTGGTGTGTCGGAATTTTTTTTTTTCTGACAGGATTTCAAACTTTCCCAGCCTCTTGCTCTCTGTTGTTAGGCTTTAGGTAAATCATTCAGATGGTGGAGAGACTGCAGGCTGAGAAACACCATACCCTCAAGGTTTCATCTTATTTGAAGCATGATTTCAGACAGCTAACGTGCTGATGTGATGCAACAAATCAATATATTTTAGGGTTTATTTTTTATTCTCACTTTATGTATCAGCAGTGGTGGAAAAGCTCTCAGTTTTTCTGACCAAAGGTCCTGTGTGTAATATTTAGAAGGATCTATTGACAGAAATGCAATATAACATGCATAACTATGTGTTCAGTGGTGTATAAAGACCTTACATAATGAACTTAGAATGAGACATTTATCTACAGACACCGCGGGTCCTCTTACGTGGACGTCACCATGTTTCGCCGCCATGTTTCTACAGTAGCCCAAATGGACAAAATGCTCTACAGAGTGCGTTTCGTCACTACGCTGAATACGTACGAAGACGAAGAAGAACAGGTAGCAGTAATAGTAGCTGTAGTAATTGTAATTTATACTTTCACGCTAGCGGAGCACTTAACCGGACGTTAGCCTGCTTGTCAGAACAGTGGACAAAGTAGCGTTACCGCCGCCTAGCGTTTAGACCCTACGCAGGAGTATAAATCAAGCTGTAGTAGTCGACTGGTTTATTAGAAGTAAGAAGAGAAGTGAAAAACCACACTAAAAGGAAAAGCCACCCAGTAAAATAATACTCGAGTAAAAGTAAAAAAGTACTTGGTTTCCAAGGTATGAAAAGTAAAACTACACATTCATATCTGAACGATGAGTAACGATGTCTAGAGCACAATGTGGGAGTTAAAAGTCGGCTTAGAAGTACAAATCAAGTACAAATCAAGTACAAATCAAGTACAAATCAAGTACAAATCCGGAACAAACCTACATAAGTACAGTAATGAATAGGGATGTGGTGAGATTGATATTTTCCACATGCAAACACACACAAAAACAAATATAAAACTGATAACTAACCTGTGTACGCTGTGATAGTAATCAAGTGAAACGCCCCCAGTCCAGGAGTTTCTAAGTGAATTAAAATTTAATAATTTCACATCCAGGTGAAAAGGTGTCACATTTAAAGAGGTCACTTCCCCAAACAAAGACACAAAGAGGAGTGAAGGCTGACGCATGACTCAGCAGGGACCGTATTAAATAAGTTGATCTACAGGAGAAACTGATCTGAGAGCTGCACTGGTTTATATTCTGTTAGAGGGTTAGAGTTTGTGTTCCTCGCTACACAAATAAAAACAATTCAAGCCTTAAATTGATCCAGAAAAATTGTCCAGAATGCAGGATATTAACTGTTTAACGCTCAAAATTTGCGAATGGGGAATCTAATGCTTGCAGTAAATGTCACATTTCTCTCTTTATTACTTAAGTGACACCTCTGACAGATACAAACTCATATTAATGTGTAGAGACTCTGTTGAGTCGCAGCAGAACCAACGTATCGGAGAAAAGTCATTAGTTTGTCGCTCGTCAATGAAGTCTGTACACCCAGTTAATTAAACCGAGCAGTTCATTATACACAGTGTGAGTGTGTGTTGGTACAGGTCAGTCTCTGAGCACACAGAAAGGGAAAATGAGACATGAGGGAGACGGAAATATTTCTCCTCGTCTGTGGAAATGAAGCTCTCCAACTGTAAAATTAAATCTTCTGCATGGGGACAGGGTTTGTAAAAGCCAACAAACACAAACAAATGAGAGTGTTGTTTGTGATTCATTACTGACTAGCCAAGTGTGGGAGCTCGACAGAGTCATTAAAGTGGAGAGATGAGATTCCGTCTGACTTCTTACCGAACTCTTGGTGTTTTTGACAACACATTCCCACTCACCAACTCGTCACATATGGACGCTTGGTCACGACCCCTTGGTGTCGCTCTGTAACGCTAAACTTCCTGTAATGTGACTCGAGTCTTACAATTGCTATACATGTCAGAGGTCACACGCCTCTGGAGCAACGAGGGCTTAAGTGTCACATTGGTGGACGCGTCACAGTGGGGAGTTGAACGCGGGTCTCTCACACCAAAGGCACGTGTCTTATCCACTGCGCCATCACCACCCCATAAAGGATCTGGGTGAAAGAATGGATAGGTAGCAGGGATCGTCTGAGCTACAGAGAAAGCTGGAGGTGAGTTAAAAGTGTTTTGCGGTGGAAAAAGTAGCTGCCTGCTCTCATTGGCTGGATGTGGATGTCAGCTAGATATCTGGCTGGCGTCGGCGACCTGTCAGTGATGTGTTGGGGAGCCGTTTTGATGCGTCGTTGAGTAGTTCACACATAACGACTGGCGACCACTGATCAACCGCTGATTTACCCCTGATCACAGCCTGAGCGGCAAATCGGGCTAAAAGTCGTGAAGTGTGAACTAGGCTTTAACAACAATGTACAGGTAACTTCCTGTTTGGCTTTCGAATTAAAAGTACTTTTTAACAATTTTGAAAACGTCACAGTTTGGTTAGGTTTAGGAAAAGATCCTGGTTTGGGTTAATTAACGCCTGAAAATTGAAGCCAAGCTGAAGAGCCTTAAAGCTGCGTCCTCTCTAGCGGTCAGCAGGGGGCGCCTTAAACCTGCGTCCTCTCTAGCGGTCAGCAGGGGGCGCCTTAAAGCTGCGTCCTCTCTAGCGGTCAGCAGGGGGCGCCTTAAAGCTGCGTCCTCTCTAGTGGCCAGCAGGGGGCGCCTTAAAGCTGCGTCCTCTCTAGCGGCCAGCAGGGGGCGCCTTAAAGCTGCGTCCTCTCTAGCGGCCAGCAGGGGGCGCCTTAAAGCTGCGTCCTCTCTA
>NW_025730719.1:0-4080 GCF_021292245.1 Micropterus dolomieu
AGCATTAAGAGTTGATCTGCTCCTGCTTACATGCACCTTGACTGTGAGATAAGGTTAAATTTGGTTGGCTGACTGAGTAAATGGACTACTGTAAAAGAGTGTGATTTATACATGAAGTTGAAAGGGAAATTCCAGGGGATTTGAACATTTTAAATGTAAAGCACATGAGGCGCTAGATCCCAAAGATCTAGACTAATGTTACAAAAAAAGCAAACATGACAAGGAGCCACACAAGGAAATGATTTTCTCCTTCTTTAAAATGTTTAGAATTAGTGTGAAAAAGTGCCACTTGAAAGCACTGTGGAAACTTGGCTGGAGACATGTAGGCCTGGAAATTAACTTGAACCATTAATCTGAGCTGATCAGAGGATTAACCAAACGCTGGCTTCATTCGTCACGTATTAAAGGGACAATCAGTGGGAGAAGATGTTGAAAAGCAACACAGACCCTAAGAAGTGGCACTATAACCCTGAACCTACCTACCTAAGCTGCGGTCTGCCATTAACACACAAATAACTTCCATCTTATTCATGCTTGGGCCATGGTTTACATGGACCTTGAGTAAAGCCAAGCCAATGACGCTTATAGATGCAGGGTCAACTGCACTTGACTGGTTCAACACTAAGTATGCGAGTCACCTTCATTAACCTAGAAACTTGTGGGAAAACATGCTTATTTTCTTACTTCAATCCTCACTTCCCCTTTACTTCCAATGTCTAAATCTCTCACTATGCAGCACCTGACCCTTGGAATCTGGTAGCATCAATGAGCCTACCAAGCAGAAGAATACTTTAAAGTTTGTCTTGCATCCAGAAGCTAGAAAGTGAAGTCCCTCTACATGAATGGAGAGTAACTAAACAATGCTCTCTCTGGGGTAAAGACCAAGAAAGCAGCTGTCGACAACACTACGTGTCAGCATAAAGCTGGTTGTCGAACTTGTCACAGTGACTGCCTTCTTTTAACACCACTACTGACGCTTTTCTTGCAAAGTTTATTCACACAGAGAAGGATTGTGGGTATGAAAGGCTTAAAAGGCGTGCCAACACACAAACCTAAAAGACACACACGTTTGCCTTCTGCTGCGACTTGAACTGGAGTATTGTGCTGCAACTGTTTTGGAAGAACAACAAGACAAGTCTTCCTTTTAGCTGAAAACCTCTGTGCCCAATCTGAACTCTCCCTCCCTCTTCCCCTTCAGTCCTCTGTTCTCGTGAATAGGCTTCCTACAGGCCATCTGCTCAGAGGCCAAGGGACCACTGCCACCTTAACGGCTCCTCGACACAGCCCATGACCTGGCATTCTTCTCAGGCTGCCCCTGGGTGACTCCCACGTAAGCTCCATGTTTAGTCTGGCACTCTGTGTGTCTTGGATCTGAAGCTCGGGCGAACAGTGAGCAATGGCCCACACCTCGACATGGGATAAACACAGCAGGTACATGGAGGCAGTGTGTTAAGGAAGTCACTGTCTTTTTCCTACAATGAAGACCACCGTGCATTTGTTGAACAAGAGCTGCAACCTCCTGAAACAAACACAAAGTCTGAAGAACTATGTTTGCAATTCTGACCCCCTTGTCCTTGAATCTAAACTTAAGGAGATGGAGAAACAAACTATTGACACAGCAGTGTGGAACATGGCGCGATTCCCCTGAGAACTAACACAGTAATATCATGAAGCTGTTAGTGCAGCTTTTTTAACTTTCTCCTTCAATAAAAACTTGAAGATACAGAAATCTTGACTTTTTCAATGAATTCCCCAAAAGAGATTCCTCTGATGGAAGAAATGGTAAATCAACAAAGCAAATAAAAAATAAAGTGGCCAAAATAAACCCGTACAAAATAAAGCACTAACAAGGTATTTTTTAAAAATTATTATTCTATGTATTAGGAACTATGAGGTCGTTTGTTATTGGTAGCGACTCTTAACACAATCTCACTGCCTTCCTCCTGTCAAATCACAGCCCTTGGGACTTGTCTCTTATCAATTTCCTCTGGCGTTGTGACAACTGAGCTCTTAAAGGAGCAGTGTGCTTAAAGCTTCAATGTTTCAGACACAGCTTCAGTTCAAGCAAAACAACCCAAAAGCTCTTTCAGCACAAAAACAACAACAGGAAGTGAAGAAGAGAGCCAAAGACTAGGCCATCTCCTGCTGAGTTTTTGTCAAATGTACCAGATTTAAAAGTATCCTGCGGTTGTTTGGTTATGAGGAGAAATTTCTATCTATGAATCACTCGCTGAGAGCCCGTATTACTGCATGTGGATTCAGCCAAAGCCACGAAACATCCATCACAGTGCTTGTTAAGTGTCCTTCTGACTTTTTCATTATACATTTAGAAGCTCTGCGCCTGGCTCCCAACTAAAAATGACATGGCAGCCTTCTGAAGGACTTATACACGTATGCCACTGCCATTCCAGAGAGATGCCAAGAAAATGAAAACGTTTCCAACACTTTCATACGATGTTCTACCTCTGAGCAAGCATCCAGCAACTTCAGCATGATGTACAAAGTTTAGACAAGGTGGCATGTTTGCTGTATCTTCATTTACAAGACTATGTATATGGCAGGCATATACAGCAAGGCGGACCATACACTGAAGATAAAAACTGAAGCACAAAAGGCTATCTTACAAACACAGGTGGTAACTAAACAGCACTCACACATGCAAACAAAACGTGTAACCCACACCTGTGGATCTGGACAATAGGAAACACAATGCAACCTCTCCACCCCAGCCTCCCCTTAATCCAGAGAATAGGAGAAACAAAGGGAGAGAAAGATAAAACACAGAGCCCATAACATCCCTTACCTCTGTGGCCCGGGCTTTAATCTAAGAGCTCTTTGAACAGCTTGCAAAGGAGAAATCTAGCTGGTGTTCTGGTCTCAAAGTGGATTCTCCCTGTGAAGGCTCGCTGAGTGTTAAAGCAACATACACAGCGCATCTGACTCACACACTAAGACACACTGGAGGACACGTGGAAACTCCCTCCCGGCTTCGAAGCAACACCGAATCACAATCCTTCCAGGGTAACCCTGGGTAACAGAGTGGCAAGAAGAAATGCAAGAGAGCTGGAAGGAAAAAGTGAAAAGTTCTGAACAGAAGAGGTCTCTCAGAAAGAGAAGTAAGGATGTTTTATAGCTCCCATTCATTTAGAGTCACCACTGCAAAAAGGCTCCACTACTCCACAGTGTTGTTTTTCCTATATCCTGCTTTTCCGTTGGCTAGGAGGGGGATGCAGGGCTTGTTACAGCCAAGGCGGTTTTCCATAGCTGTTTGAGGCAATTGGACCAGTCAAGCTGGTGTAAGTTAGCAGAAGCTCTGCCTGGGAGGCACAGGGTAGGGCGCAATGACTGGACCTCTTGTCTGACCCTAAATACCACAATGACCCCCAGGAGGAGGCCAGGGAGGCAGCCAGCTTCTGGAAAGTGTGTGTGTGTGTGTGTGTGTGTGTGTGAGTGAGAGAGAGAGCGAGGCTTGGTGTGAAAAACAGAAGGAAATTACACCGGAGAAACAGAGAATGTTAAAACAAAAATGAGTCTAAACCTTCCCTGGAATTAGAATTTCTGAAACGCACTCAAAGTGTTGTGACTAAGCCTTATCCCAGCAGAGACGTGCTTGAGACCGCCGTCGGTCTAAAAACACACGCATGCCTCCATTTGCCTATGGTTCACATTACTGTGGTCATGCAGTCAAACTGGACCCATTCAGAAAGCCACACCAGAACACAACATAACAAAACTGGACAAAGCATGCCAGACTGTTCCTCAAGCTGCCCCCAACTCTCTTGCAATCCAGTTGTTTATTGCAGAGAAACTGAGAATATTACTGGTGTTCCGGGACATGTCATATCACTCCTACAAATGGAAAACATGAGAGCTTACTGTATGACAGTACAATGCTCAACTGGGTTCTTCACCAGAAATTCGTCTTGGTCTGAATAGCTATTCAAAGTCATCACCATGCCATGCTTTATGAGCAGCTGTGGAATAGTCAACATCAGCCTGCTGCTTGACATAGAGACATCAGCTCCAGGACACAATATTAGCAGCGTTCACTAGGGCTAAACAACACTGTTAACAACACAA
>NW_025730719.1:4100-8230 GCF_021292245.1 Micropterus dolomieu
TTGGAAAGTGTGTGTGTGTGTGTGTGTGTGTGTGTGTGTGTGTGTGTGTGTGTGTGTGTGTGTGTGTGTGTGTGTGTGTGTGTGAGTGAGAGAGAGAGCGAGGCTTGGTGTGAAAAACAGAAGGAAATTACACCGGAGAAACAGAGAATGTTAAAACAAAAATGAGTCTAAACCTTCCCTGGAATTAGAATTTCTGAAACGCACTCAAAGTGTTGTGACTAAGCCTTATCCCAGCAGAGACGTGCTTGAGACCGCCGTCGGTCTAAAAACACACGCATGCCTCCATTTGCCTATGGTTCACATTACTGTGGTCATGCAGTCAAACTGGACCCATTCAGAAAGCCACACCAGAACACAACATAACAAAACTGGACAAAGCATGCCAGACTGTTCCTCAAGCTGCCCCCAACTCTCTTGCAATCCAGTTGTTTATTGCAGAGAAACTGAGAATATTACTGGTGTTCCGGGACATGTCATATCACTCCTACAAATGGAAAACATGAGAGCTTACTGTATGACAGTACAATGCTCAACTGGGTTCTTCACCAGAAATTCGTCTTGGTCTGAATAGCTATTCAAAGTCATCACCATGCCATGCTTTATGAGCAGCTGTGGAATAGTCAACATCAGCCTGCTGCTTGACATAGAGACATCAGCTCCAGGACACAATATTAGCAGCGTTCACTAGGGCTAAACAACACTGTTAACAACACAATAGTCCTCGTGGCCTAGTCTGCGCTCCTCTCAAAGCCCTTTGTCCGGCTATAGACGGAGGCAACTAAAGGGCTGGTCAACAGCACGCCCGGAGAGACTGAGAGGCATGAAAAGAGCGAGAAAGAAAAGGGAAGGCAGGAGGACCACTGTGATGCATATTCATACAGAGCAGGTGCTGGGTCTAATTCCACACGGCCAAATGGTCTCACACCTGATTAAGATCAATTAAGGCCCCAACACGCTCTCCAGAGCCAAATTAAATCCCTCTACATCCAAGCTCTGGGCAACTGACTGGTGCTCACATTTCAACGTAATTTCCATTCACAAGTCTACAACTGCTGAACTAACGCTGGACTTGGAAGTGGAAGCTGAAGGTCACACTGCAGTTGATGATATTGATCAATCATTCTTCCCATGTGTACGTTACTCAGAAGTACCCAAGTGCAGAACAGGCAATACAGGGAGAAGGTCTATCCAACAGGCTTACACGTGGAGGAAATCGGGAGAACATTGACATAAGGTTTCAAAGAGTTTATCAGAGGAGCTCTACTTTGGGATAAAGCTTTCAAACACCAAGAATCCCCACTGATCCTGAGATCTAGATGACGCCTGATGGCCTTTCTGCCACTCTGCCCTATCATGGCTGTGCGAGACAACCCACGCCCCTCACAGAAATCCTTCCCTCCAATTTGAGATCACAGTTACTACAGTTAAACCAACATTAGGCCATAAATCAACTGCCTTAACGGCTGATAGCAAAAGGTAAAGGTGAGTCCAGCCTCAGGGTTTAGAAGGCCCAGAGTCCTTCCATTTTCCTTCTGCATTTACAAACCTCCCACCGGTCCAAATCTGAGAAAGAAACCCATTTTTAGCCATGCTAGCGATATGGATGTGTCTGTCTTTCGGGCGGTCAGCTACTTTGGTCCCTGCAGGATGAATCTTACCGACTTTTGTGATCCCCTTATTCCTCTAGCGTTGACATGGGGTTCACATTTGTGGTTTTTGGTCAAATGTGTGCAGGGGAACTGTTAGAACTTTGAAGATCCTTTAACTTTTCATTTCACACCATCATCAGGTAAACATTTTTTGTCAAATACTTTGTTTTATGTATTTTAAACGTGCTAAACTATGATGGTGTATATGCTGAACACTGTACCTTCTTAGCTTCAACTTGATAGCACTGTTATCATGTTGGCATGCTAATGTTAATATTGACCTCAAAGCACTGCTGTGTCTAAGTAAAGCCACACAGAGCTGTTTGCATGGCTGTGGACTCTTAAGTCTTGTTTGTACACTTGCTCTGGAATAACTAGTCGACATAGAGATTAGTCAATTGACAGACGAGTCATTTCAGCAAAAATGCAAAAAACATTGTTGGTTTCCAGCATCTCAAATGTCACTTTAACACATTTGGATCGGGAATCAATAATAATGAATATTTCCACTATTTTTTGTAATTTTATGAACTAAATGATTGATCCAAGATGTGTTTTACTTTTAATTGCCCTTTTGTAAGAGAAATTAAAGCATTAAATGGAGATCAACTCTACATGTATCAAGCGCATTGGCTGGTTTTCGGTAACTCAGGCATCTTAGACAGATGCATCCAATTTATGTGTTAAACAGAGAGGTAGATGCCTTAACTTTCCATGTAAATGATTCTTATCTAAAATACCTACATTATGTCACATTTATTCTCAGAAGGATTATTTGCAATAATCCATCTCTGAAGAAAAACTTACACTGCTCAAGTGATGCTCATGGGACCGGGCTGACGAATGGGGTGGAGAAAGAGAGTCAGGGTGAGAAATATGAGTTTTCAGTCCGCTTGCTAATATTTCTTGTCTCCCTTTAAACAGCATGATAGAGTCCCTCTCATAGCCTGAGGCTGTTTATGGTTTGATGGCATTGATTATACTCCTCACTGGGGACTGCAGTCTGCGGCAATTTGTGAACAAAACGTCTGATGGGAGGCAATAAATTTATGTTAATTGCTCATTTTAACAGAGATTAGTACACCACTTTGCCCAGAAACATGGATTTAAATATCAAGGGTCTAGAAGTGCATTAGAAATGCTAACTAGTTGGTCTGGGGATTTGGGGGTGTAGACTGATGGAATTTACTTAAGCTGGGGATGGAAGTCAGGCTGAAAGGTCAAGTCTTTTGTTTGCTGTCTGGCTTCCACCCTCAAACCAACTCCGCCTCTTTAACAATTCAACTATCGGGGTTTATCTTGTGAAGGAATCCAAATATTTTCTTAAACGGAACATCTTGCATATAAGAATAAATAAATAAATAAATGACTGTCTCGCCTCACCAACATTCAGAAGTTTACTTCGACAGAAGGTGTTTTTCCACAAAAACACACTCCTACATCTAAACGTGAAAAGCGTAAAACTTTGTAAATTTTTTATTTTTTTTTAAAACTACAAATTAAAAATTTGTCTCTCACATCCTGTGACATTCAGATCATTCAAAGGTTATTCCTCCCACTTTCTATCCTCTATTCCTCCTTCTCCACCTCCTCATCCCTCAGTCCCATTCAGTGAAATCTCTATTTTCTGCCAGCCTCCTGCTGCTGTCAACTCAGTTCATTTTCAACAGATTGGAGCTCCTGTCAGACAAAGCAGCCCAAAACACAGAGAGTCCGACATGACTTTAAATTAACCGGGATATGCCGGTGCATGCAGGCTCTTTGCTAACAAAAGAGGGGTGATGTGTGCCCGTGTGTGTTGAGTTGGTGTGCGAATGAGAGGACAACACTAGAGCGTTTCTTCTCTGCTGAAAGTGGCAAAGGAAAAACCTAAAATGAGAAATGTGGTGCTAACATCTCCTGATGCTTTGTTCAGGGGAGACACTGACTCAGAGCATCCTCCAGGGGGGTGTCAGTATCCATCTACTGCATGTGTGTGTGTTTGAATGCATGCGCACTTTTACATATGCATGTTTTGAATGGCAGAGGGAGGAATAGGTTAACAGCTCTCACAAAAAGATGGAGTCTGTTTGCGTGTGTAAGAACCAGCAAACAGCTGGAAGACTGCAGGTGCAAATCAGCTTTCCATCAGCTTCTCTGCTAATTAAGCAGCTTAATGGACAGAAGAAGGTCGATTTGAGGGTTAAATCTGTGAAGGGAAAAGGCACAGACACGCACACACACACACTCAGCATGTAGTTGAACTTGATTGTTGTTTATTCAGCTTCATGCCAGTGACATATAGTGTATTCATAGCAGAGCTACAGCAGAGGAAGTTTTCACAGCCCCAACCTCTAAGCTGTAAAGTTACAGAGGCAATGACTGGAGGTGATGGTAAAATTATCAGAATGAGTGACAGGCGGTGCATACGAAACATGGAGTCTTTAGCAGCCACAGGGTCAGATAACACACCCCAAGGCACCTGGGAAAACGAGCACACAC
>NW_025730720.1:0-2087 GCF_021292245.1 Micropterus dolomieu
ATCCACCAAGTAAAATATTTCCAAACCCAGAGTGAGCTCAACTTTAGTTAACTTACACAATTGTGTTGTCTTGCTAACAATAATAAACTTACCAAGAAGACGATTTTTGCTGGCAGTCTCTGCGTCTGTCCTCTTGCCAGGCACGCCTCTTTAGCTCTTTTCACATTTAACTTCTGCAGGGAGCTGACTGGATATTCTTCTCTTCTGTGTTCTTCTCTTATTATGTCTGTGGTGTCCACCTTCCAAGTCCGAGTCGGTAAAGTAAAACAAAGGAAACCTGAGAAACAAAATTATTTCTGGCCAAAAATAGCTTCCCTCTCAACGACAGTAAACACGTTAACTTTCGTGAAGCGGACTTTTACGCTGTGAGTGGGTTGTCGATTTGAAAACCTTGATTCTGATTGGTCAAATTGAATGCACTGCGCTAGTGGGCTGGGCAGGAGGGCACACTTCGCCCTTCCGTACACATGTGTTTACTGTTTACACACAGAAACAAGTATAACTACATTATGATTTAATAAGTATGCTTATTTCTATATATTGTTTTTTTAAGTTAACAACATGTGCTGCTTCCTTCTTGGCCAGGTTACCCTTATGAAAGAGGCCTCTGATCTCAACTAGCTATTTACCTCATTTTAAAAAATGACAAGAAATGGGGAAAATTTTAATGTTAAACAAATGTTTTAAAAATATACTTCTGGAAATTGGGCTGAAACATGTGGCAATTACATAAATAATTACAATAAACATTTTTTGTAGTAGCCTACACAATGAAGCATATTTTTAACCCACTAAAAGTGTAATTGTTTAACAATGTACTTCCACAAAGTACACCTACATAGTATTTACTAAGAGTTAAATATTTTTAACAAGTAGACTAAAATGTTGTGAAAAATATGCTTTTATTTATTAATATTTTAATTATATATTTATTACCAATTTCTTCAAAGTACACTTTTGAGAAGTATGTTAAAGCTCAGGAGAATATATCTTTAATATACTTTTAGTAAGCATGTTAGGAGTATGAATGTACTATAAGCATACTATGTGAATTTCTAGTACATTTTCAGTGCCTTTAAGCGCACTTCTTTTCGACCTGGGTATAAAGACCTTACATAATGAACCGTTGAGTTTTTATTACCTCAGAATGAGCCATTTGGATCTACATACGACATGGGTCCCCTTACATGGACGTTGCCATGTTGCACCGCTATGTAGCCCAAATGGAAAACTGTTTTATAGAGCGTGTTTCCTCACTAAATTGAATACTTACCAAGAAAAGGAGAAGATGAAGAAGTAGAAGTAAGAAGAGATGTGAAATTTCTGCCCTTCACCATTTGTGTAGCACCTCCAAAAAAAGTGCTGTTCTAACCGCATTCCTTAATGTCATTTCACTTTGATATTACTGATGTTGTTATTGTTGAATGTGATGTGTGGATGGGCAGCAGGATTGTATAAGTTAACATTAAATAACGGCTGGATGAAGCGCCTCCACAATGACACTGCGCATTTACACAGGAGCCATAAATTAACATAAGTAATAAGAGTAGTAAGAGTAATTTGTGCTGTGGTTTGTCCGCAAGAAAAGCCATTGTTAGTATCTGTGCTAGAGTTTGTGGTAGAGGACAATTAAGTTTCTACTCGAAGCTTATGGACTGTTGTTTGCCGCTAGCATATAACATAGTAAGTAGCCGATGCTAACAAGCTCGCTAAAGGACTATAGGCTGTCGTTCACTAACTCAGCAGGACCTGGGAGCTTGTAGAGGATCGTTACCGAACTGGACAACGAGAGACTGAGATAGCACTCTGAGCCACCCGGGAGCACTCAGAGTACCTCTGGCAATGTTGGAGACAAGGACAAGGAGTAAGTGACCGGCTGTGGACCACGCACGTGGCCTACCATTGGACTTGGAACTGTGACTGTGAGCGCCGAGCTGTGTTTCACTGGAGAGGAGGACTACATGGAGCGGAGTGAATCTGGTGGGATTAACACTCATCTTACACAAGGTACCTTAACTTTATTTTACTCTTTGAGTGAAGTGACCACTGAGTTTTGGGTCACTACCTTCCCCAGCAGGTTTGCCGGC
>NW_025730721.1:0-2430 GCF_021292245.1 Micropterus dolomieu
AAAGAGGGAGGGAGGAAAGGGTGGAGAAGGTGGAGGAAAGAGGGAGGGAGGAAGGGGAGGAGAAGGTGGAGGAAAGAGGGAGGGAGGATGAGGAAAGGGAGGAAGGATGAGGGAGGGAGGAGGGAAGGGTGGAGAAAAGAGGGAGGGAGGAGGGAAGGATGAGGAAGGGGAGCAGAGGGTGGAGGAAAGAGGGAGGAAGGGGAGGAGAAGGTGGAGGAAAGAGGGAGGGAGGAGGGAAGGAAGTATGAGGAGGGGAGGGAGGAGGGTGGAGGAATGAGGGAGGGAGGAGGAAAGGGTGGAGAAAAGAGGGAGGGAGGAGGGAAGGATGAGGAAGGGGAGCAGAAGGTGGAGGAAAGAGGGAGGGAGGAAGGGGAGGAAGGGGAGGAGAGGGTGGAAGAGGGAGGGAGGAGGGAAGGATGAGGAAGGGGAGCAGAAGGTGGAGGAAAGAGGGAGGCAGGAGGAAGGGGAGGAGAAGGTGAAAGAGGGAGGGAGGAAGGATGAGGGAAGCAGGAGGGAAGGGTGGAGAAAAGAGGGAGGCAGGAGGGAAGGAAGTATGAGGAGGGGAAGGGGAGGGTGGAGGAAAGAGGGAGGGAGGAAGTACGAGAGAGGGGGAGGGGTCTCTGTCTACAGCATACAGATATTTGTGTCACTTCCTGCTTCACATATGAATTTGAATTTATTTCAGGATGGGCCCTTCAGATGTATCATATACGCATAGACACAAAATTAACCACACATATACAAACGCAGACATCGATACAAAGCAAAAACTCGCTCACCTGCCCTAAACCCCACAGGTATACTGACAAATAATCAGCCGAGTGCATTAAACAACCAATACGTCATTTATCAATACGCCTTATGACAAAATGTAACATGCAGGATTGACGTCACGTCTCACACAGGAATGTTCAAAGAAAATCAAGATAAAGAGAATGAAGACAAAGAGTCATGTTCATATACATACTAATATATATTTTCTACATAAACCTTTTATATGTAATACCGTTGGTATTCTTAACAACAAGAGCATGTAGTTTCAAGAAAAGAAAAAAGTAACGTTGTGAATAAGCGAAATGTGGAAATGTTGTGATGCTGAAGTTATTCGAAGCGTCCTGCAGATGGCGCTGTCGTCTTTCTGCTGGCGATGAACTGAACTCTGCAGCAAACCAAACTCCATTCATTTTATTGTAGATTTAGTATTTCTGCATTTAAACGCAGAACAGGAAAGTTTCTATTAATGAAACTCTGTATGTAATAAGTTCCTGCAGCAATCCGATCAGACAGGCGATCAATCGGTCACCATTTACCCAGCATCCTCTTTGTTTCCTTCCTCTCAGTCAGTTTAATCCTCCTCCATTTAAAACCCTCTCTGACTGGCTGTTAGAGTTAAGCGTCTGATTGGTCCTGTCCATCTGCACTCAGACTTTAATGCTGCTATTTAAATAATAAACAGTTTACTTCTCAGCAGAATATATATAATAAATAAATATATGTAAACGTGTGCAGGAGTCTCAGCCGTGAAGTCAGGAATGTTTCCAGCCTGTAAAACATCACACAGGAACCTAAATATATACCTTTTATTAAATTAAAAAGCTGTCCTGTTAGGATACGAGTGAGCGAGGCGAGGAAACAAGGCTGCACCCTCTGACCTCTGACCCTCGTCTTTCTTCTCCAGTCGCTCAGATTTAAACCGATCAGACGGGTAAACTGTCCTTTAACGGCTGTAACAGCTGTGATCTGCTGCCTCCGCCTCCCCAGAGAGTTTCTGACAGACAGACGCCTCCTGAGAAAACAGTCAGTCACTGCAGCTGCTCTGATTGGTCAGTGAGGGCCAGCTGATCACAGCCGATTGAAGAGCCTCGTTTTGACCAAAAGTACCCGGGACTTTTTAATCCCCGGATCTCTTTTCAAGGAACTAAAAGGTTCCTTCAGCCCGCTGTTGTGTGCGTTTCACCTGCTGGAATCAGCTGCTCTGCTTGTTTTGGAAAGACCGACTTCAGCTCTGTGGAAAAACTTCCAACAACAACTCGGCGAGACTCGTGCGGCTCTCTGATTTATTTGGTTTGCAAACAACGGTGGAAAAGAGACGAGCAGTTGCGGAAAAACAGCTGACATTCTCCAGTTAAAGCCAGTAGACTCAGAAAGTACTACCCCCCAAAGCAGGGACTTTTTGGGGGGTAAAATAAAGACCCTGGAACTAAATTTAGACCCCGGTCCCTCAGGTGGAAATGCAGTGAGTTCCTCTGAAGGTTCTGACTGAAGGCCAGCAGGGGGTGACTTAAACCTGCGTCCTCTCTAATGGCCAGCAGGGGGCGACTTAAACCTGCGTCCTCTCCAGCAGCCAGCAGGGGGCGACTTAAACCTGCGTCCTCTCCAGCAGCCAGCAGGGGGCGACTTAAACCTGCGTCCTCTCTAGCAGCCAGCAGG
>NW_025730722.1:0-3174 GCF_021292245.1 Micropterus dolomieu
TATAACCAGTCCACTCACCCTCTCTGTCCCACTATAACCAGTCCACTCTGCTTATGTGTCCCACTATAACCAGTCCACTCAGCCTCTGTGTCCCACTATAACCAGTCCACTCAGCCTCTCTATCCCACTATAACCAGTCCACTCAGCCTCTCTATCCCACTAAAACCAGTCCACTCTGCTTATGTGTTCCATTATAACCAGTCCACTCAGCCTCTGAGTCCCACTATAACCAGTCCACTCAGCCTCTCTATCCCACTATAACCAGTCCACTCAGCCTCTCTGTCCCACTAAAACCAGTCCACTCTGCTTATGTGTTCCACTATAACCAGTCCACACAGCCTCTGTGTCCCACTATAACCAGTCCACTCAGTCTCTCTGTCCCACTATAACCAGTCCACTCAGCCTCAGTCCCACTATAACCAGTCCACTCTGCTTATGTGTCCCACTAAAACCAGTCCACTCAGCCTCTGTGTCCCACTATAACCAGTCCACTCAGCCTCTCTATCCCACTATAACCAGTCCACTCAGCCTCTCTATCCCACTAAAACCAGTCCACTCTGCTTATGTGTTCCATTATAACCAGTCCACTCAGCCTCTGAGTCCCACTATAACCAGTCCACTCAGCCTCTCTATCCCACTATAACCAGTCCACTCAGCCTCTCTGTCCCACTAAAACCAGTCCACTCTGCTTATGTGTTCCACTATAACCAGTCCACACAGCCTCTGTGTCCCACTATAACCAGTCCACTCAGTCTCTCTGTCCCACTATAACCAGTCCACTCAGCCTCAGTCCCACTATAACCAGTCCACTCTGCTTATGTGTCCCACTAAAACCAGTCCACTCAGCCTCTGTGTCCCACTATAACCAGTCCACTCAGCCTCTCTATCCCACTATAACCAGTCCACTCAGCCTCTCTATCCCACTAAAACCAGTCCACTCTGCTTATGTGTTCCACTATAACCAGTCCACTCAGCCTCTGTGTCCCACTATAACCAGTCTACTCAGCCTCTGTGTCCCACTATAACCAGTCCACTCAGTCTCTGTGTCCCACTATAACCAGTCTACTCAGCCTCTGTGTCCCACTATAACCAGTCCACTCAGCCTCTGTGTCCCACTATAACCAGTCTACTCAGCCTCTGTGTCCCACTATAACCAGTCCACTCAGCCTCTCTATCCCACTATAACCAGTCCACTCAGCCTCTCTGTCCCACTAAAACCAGTCCACTCAGCCTCTCTGTCCCACTAAAACCAGTCCACTCTGCTTATGTGTTCCACAATAACCAGTCCACTCAGCCTCTGTGTCCCACTGCAGGAACTCAGAAGTCATCACTGAAGGATCCACCATGTTAGCCATGTGTTTTTTAGTTCTTTCCCCCTCAGGCAAGGTACAATAATGCTAACCTTAACCCATAACCACGTAAATCTTTATTATTACTTGTCATACCCCCTGACACTTGGCTTATAGTACTTAGTAAAGTAGATATTTAAGAAAATACTCAAAACAACAAAAGGGTCTTTGCCTAACACTACTTACTTAAAAAGTAACAAGGCCTGCAAGGCAGTGCAGGCAGTCATATGAGTTACTTGACTGGACTCCACTATTTGTTGGAAGTGGTGGTACAGAATAATAAGCAATAGTATGTGTACTGGCCCAACTCAAACAATTCATAGACCTCACCGTTTTCATTGGAACTACTTTCTACTGAGGAAATAGTCCTTAGGAAGCTGCTCTGTGATGTTCTTTGGATTATCCAGAGTAATGATGACACTGTTTCTGTTACAATTTTAAAGTTCATTTTTCATGCTGTGAGCAACACAATCAAAATTCCATTCACACCCGTTGCATTGGGGTAGCAGCAGGAACCTCAGAGATAAAAAACCTCAGGAATACCTCATATACTGCATACAGATAAATTATCAAGACAAGGTATTTAAAATTATAGATCTTTAAAATACCTTATTGAATATTAGACCGCTTCCTTTCCTCCTAAATGGCGGCACTCGTTTTTACTGATCTCTCCAGCTCCTGGATTTTCCAGAGAATTTTGTTGAGGAAAACACGAGCTATTTTAGATGGTGGCTTATGTGTTTGGGGACTGGATAGATGCTATCCTCTCTTCAAATGTATCCTCATATCAGCTGGGCTATTTCTGCTGTGTTTTCTTTTTTCTTGGCCAGAATGTGGAGATCTGTCTCCGGTCCCTCAGATTTCACTGTGCCCACAGGCAGTAATAAACTACAGACATGTTTCCTCAGCTCAAACTCCACCTTCGCTGCCCCCTCTCTGCGACACAGGCCATATCATTATCCTCACTAGCAGCAAAAATGCCTCTGCAATCTTGGTGTTGGAGGAATTTCTCCTGCTGCCTTCTGTCAGCCGGCTCTATCAGGCATCTCTGTGGTGGAGACTTACACTGAATGCACAAAATCGCAAAGAAAATACACACTTGTGATGAAAGTGCTGCTGTTTTTTGTTCCCTCTGAGGACAACAAGAGGATGAGAACATGTAAGGATTTACCGGGAGCTGGCTGACACCATAAACCCAGTTTAAAGTGTTTGTGTTGTAAGGAATCCTGTTGCCTAATAAGAAAGTACAGCCTAACCTAGTATAGAGCTCCTCTGTTAACATGAGCAAAGTGACACAGATAGTGAGCGCAGACTAGATTGAGGATACAAGTGTTTCTGGCTGCGGTCCCAGGAAGCTATTGATCCTAGATGTTCTGTGCTATGAGTCTGTCTGCTGCTGGATTTCTGCAGCGCTCATGTGCATCGGTTTGTCTGGCTGTGGACCAGATAAGGAAACAGAGAGCGAAGCCTGAGACGAGGTGGTGCAGATGACAGCGTAGTGTACAGTGAGCACTCTGAACGTGGCTGTGAAGGCATCCCTATCTCTACTCCTTTCATCCTTTGCAACGGCTTCTGATTGCTCATCTGCAGGCATCAGCCACAAACAACACTAGATGGCGGTGTTTATTTCTAGTAGGGAGCTTAACTTCTCATGCACATTAATACTGCCAAGAAAAAAAAAAGTTGTACTCTAAAAATTCAGACACTGATGTAAAGCAACCACACATTAACTGATACATTCTCTCGTTTGTGATGTTGGTTACTTCTAGCGGCACAGTATTTCATGTATTGATTTTTGAATTTGTCAGTATTAGTATAAACTTAC
>NW_025730723.1:0-2362 GCF_021292245.1 Micropterus dolomieu
ATTATGCAGTGTAAGAAAATTACCTCCTGCTCAGGGTTGTCCTCTTTCACCCTCTCCTGGATTCTTTTGAGCAACCCGACGTTTTTTCCAGTCAGATTTGCCGATCCATCTGTGGTAACGTTGGCGAGCGTACTCCAAGGTAGCTTGAGCCTCTTGATGACCCCCGACACGCTGTCATACAAGTCCTCTCCCCCGTTTTCCCCTTTAGGGATTCCATAGCTAAAAACTCCTCCGTTATCCCAAAATTGTCATTAATCCCTCTGATAAAAATTAAAAGCTGAGCGGTGTCCTTTATGTCGTTACTTTCGTCTAGTGCCAATGAATATAATGTAAATGACTATGCTTTCTTGTTTAGCTCGCTAGCTAAGTCTTCGTCAATTAGCTCAACACGGCGAGACATTGTCCTGCGTGATAAGCTAATTTTTTCAAATTTGTTCTTGCTCAGGACACAAGGTACCTGCTGTCTCCACCATGCACTCTTTGAGAAATCTCCTTCGGGGAAAGGCTTGCTGGTCTTTGCTAGTTTGAATGCCAGCAAATAACTTGCCTTCGTGATTGATTCTTGGATGGCAGTTTGTCGGATAAAGGTGTTTTGCTGAGCCTGCAAACTAGCTGCCAACCTCTGAGCGGTAGCCGTCCTTTCTTGCGTTGACTGGTTGTTAGCGTAATTAGCATGCTTGGTGGAAAAGTGACGGCTGATGTTGTATTCCTTTAAAACCGCAAAGGTTTCTTGGCAAACAAGACATACATAGATACATACAAGACATACATAAACCTTTGACCCGACTTCAATAAAAAGTATTTAGTTGTCCATTCCTTATTAAACACTTGGCACTCACTGTCGACTTTTCTCTTCTTTGGCCCACTCATTGTTGCAGATGAGTTCAGAGCAGTAGCAGAGTAATAACAGAGAGTAGCCCGGGGTCCGCAAAATCAAGTCTATAACCGTGTCTAATGCGCCACCTGGTGGAAAGCCAGGCATTACAGGACAAGGTCAAATGAATGGAATGAGATGATTTGATTTGGGCAATTCTGTACCAATCTTCAGTTGGCCGGAATAAAAAGCCGTAGTTTGCCCACCCCTGTGTTAGAGGGTGGAGACGAAGATTTTGCTGACCAGAATTTTTTTTGTAAACAGTTGCCTATATTTATCTCCATAAGAACAAAAAAGGCACCAAAATGTAGCTACATGCCTTTTCTCTCTCAAAATCCTGCTCAGTGGAAGTTTTTTGTCTCTGATCCTTAATTGATTGGAAAGTCTCAGTCGTCTCTCATTCACTCCCTATTGTAGCTGCAGCCTGAGGTCTCCCCCTGTCACTAATTCTTTAACTTGCGGTATCTTCTTTCCTGTTTGGAGTTTGGACAGAAGATGATTATTTTTTGCTCAGCTACTCAAGCACTAACTAAAAAATTGATAGCTGAAAAAGCTTTTTTTTAAGCAAATACACTTTTTGTATCAACAAAGGATCACATCATCTCACTACTAGCAAGCTTGCTGGTGGCGCAGTTAGTTAGCCAGGTAGTGTTGCTCTGAAGTGTCAGTGTTTGGTCATTAAGCACCCTCTGTTGGTGCTTCAGAGGCATTTCATGTCCATGAAAACCAGAGCAAATAGAGAAAGTTGAAATCAGCATTGAACCAGTGTGTCTCAGTAGCACAGTGGTTAAGTGCTTCCTTACCACCCCCAAGTTGGTGGTTTGAATCCAGACTGAACTGAAGAAATGCTTCTGTAAATACAGTTAATTTTTGATGGCCTTAACGTTCTTGAAAACTTACAAAACTTTAAACACACGCCAGGAGGGTCAAAAACCAAAAAGAAGTTTGGTTATTTTGGATTTAATTGTCATATTTGGCGATTTACACACTCCGCACTTTAACAAACTCATCCTAGAGAATTTGTCTGTGCGACTTTCCAGAAATTTTCGCTGTGCAGTCTTATCCCATCAATTCAATTCAATTCAATTCAATTTTATTTATATAGCGCCAAATCACAACAACAGTTATCTCACAGCGCTTTTCATAAAAGAGCAGGTCTAGACCGTACTCTGTGATGATATTTACAGAAGCCCAACAGTTCCCACCAAGAGCAAGCACTAGGCGACAGAGGCAAGGAAAAACTTCCTTTTAAGAGGCAGAAACCTCGAGCAGAACCATGGCTCAGGGTGGGCGGCCATCTGCCTCGACCGGTTGGGGTGAGAGAGAGAGAGAGAGAGAAAGAGAGAGAGAGAGAGAGAGGGATGTAAGGAGAGAGAGAGGGGAGGGAGGCAGCCTACACAATATACACACAGAGGTACAGACAGCGAAGGTAATGTTGCTATAAACTAAATGAAAAATGGTACAGATATTTATAATAGTGTTAATGGT
>NW_025730724.1:0-2601 GCF_021292245.1 Micropterus dolomieu
GACTTGCCTCTCATTCCCCGGTGCTGGCAGTAAGTCAGCCTGCCGAGTGAAGACAGACTCCGAGGAAGACCCATGTGAGCGCTGAACGATAGTTCATTCCTGCTCCACAGTAGCCGACATGTCACGTGAAAAACTGAACGACTCAAACCCAGAGACCCAGAGTCCTGAACTAATCAATTCTGTTTCCTGAGCTGACGGAGACCATGCAGCTGCTGTGTGATGAGTGAATGTAAGAGTCCGAATTACTCACTGAGACAACCCGTTCCTCCTGAGTCACATACAAGATTAGGTCAAATGAACGAAACGTTCTTTGAACGACGCAACACTAGCGTCAAAGAGTCGGTGCATCCGGTGTTAGTGGGATTCCCCCGGACAACCTCCAGCTACAAGACCGCGCTTTCGACCTTTCTAAAGTTTGGGAATATTTTAGACATACACTCAACAACGTGCTGCAGCACAACTGCTGTCCACGAATACGTGAAGCGGCATGAACACGTGAAGCGAAAGTATCCTTGTCTCCACACAAACACGGCACATTGTCAGCACGACGACACGTAGTCCGTTAAAATGTATTTTCTAAATATTTCTTCATCGCCTTAATGTTAAAAGTAAATTCTGCCCCGCTGCTGTCATGGTGCACCGTACCAACATTACACTGTGTGTCGTCTTACGTTCAGCCGTTTTACTGTTTATTTAAAGGCCATTTATGAGCGAGAAAACAGCTGAATCCAACATTACAGACAATCTGTGACTGTCTGTACAGTCTGTGAATCCTTTCAGGTATTTTCTTTGCCCCACACTGATGCAGAAATACATTTGATTATCATACTGCATTACTCAATATTGAAATAAATCCATGTCAGAAACATTTAAAGTAGCCTAATGAATTAATGTCTGTTATTATCACAACACATCAGTGAGGTGAAAATTTGATTCATTTTAAGATATGCTACTATTATCATTATGCTGATGTGCTTCATCAGGATCGCTGAATAAAATATTGATTTATTGATTAGACATGACAACTTTTCTTTTCTTTAGAATACTCAAAATTAGTCATTAGATTAATCAATTTGAAAAATGATCGTTATGGACAGTAAACCGTCAGGTTTATGTATGACTTAATTAAGTTAATGAAAACTGCTATATACAGAGATAATAGAATGTAAATACATGAAATGGCTATTACAGAAAAAATACAGACCATAAATAGTAACAGAAAGGAGCTTTCAAATACAAATGTTAAGTATTATAACCATGTCTCCATGACCTGAGCTGGTGTTATCAGCCAATATTAGTTTGATCAACAAGAAAGAAGTTTCAGTACAGAAATCTAGGGCTGTGTATCGAGAACCGGTTCCATGTTTCCAAGAACTGTGGATTCATTAAGACCCATGCGTTTGGATTCTGCTTCTCGGTTCTTAACTTTCTGCATATTTCAGCTCCCGATTGAACTGCAGTGAGCATTTTACACTCAATAAAAGTGTCTCTTTTCTGCCAAGACCTGCTGCTCCGAACTAAAGACTCCATAAGTAGAATCAGGATCCATAAGACTGAACCGAAATGTCAATTCAGGTCATTTAGAAACTTGTTCACTGAATGTTTAGAAACTAATTAGATTTTTTTCTTTATGTTAAAAACCAATACGGTCCAATATATTGCTGTTGGATAGTTGTTTTTTTTAAATCAATATCGCCCTCAAAACCCCATCCTGTCTTGTGAAATAACTCGAATTGTTAAAGTTGGGCAGATAATACTCTTCATGCAGGACTCCATCATTCAAAGTACACAGCAGCTTTCACAACAGATGTTTCAGACTCAACTTTCTGCACGTTAATGCAGTTTATGTCTTACTTGCAGCGGCATCTTCAGTTGTATCATCAAGATCTTTAAGGAGGAAGGAGTGGCTGGTTTCTACGTGTGAGTCTTAATTTGTAACTGAATCACTGATATAATATATACTGCTGGATGTTTGTGGACGTCTGTCTGAACAGCGTTTTGTGTGTCTGCAGTGGACTCGTACCCCACGTGGTGGGAGAGGTTCTCTTCCTGTGGTGCTGTAACCTGCTGGCTCACTTTATTAACACCTACGTTGTCGACGAGAGTGTAAGTCCATCGCCTGTTTTGGTGGTAGCTGTGACAATAAATGTAATTTCATTCTGACAAAATAAATCCTTACTGATTCAGCTACAGTGAGGAAAATAAGTATTTGAACACCCTGCTATTTTGCAAGTTCTCCCACTTAGAAATCATGGAGGGGTCTGAAATTGTCATCGTAGGTGCATGTCCACTGTGAGAGACATAATCTAAAAAAAAATAATCCAGAAATCACAATGTATGATTTTTTAACTATTCCTTTGTATGATACAGCCGCAAATAAGTATTTGAACACCTGTCTATCAGCTAGAATTCTGACTCTCAAAGACCTGTTAGTCTGCGTTCAAAATGTCCACCTCAACTCCATTTATTATCCTAAATTAGATGCACCTGTTTGAGGTCGTTAGCTGCATAAAGACACCTGTCCACCCCATACAATCAGTAAGAATCCAACTACTAACATGGCAAAGACCAAAGAGCTGTCCAAAGACACTAGAGACAAAA
>NW_025730725.1:0-2411 GCF_021292245.1 Micropterus dolomieu
AAAAAAATAGGAAAAAATTGTAAATTTTGTTTAGTTTTTCCTGCCTATGTTTCTCATTTTACCAGAGAAAAATGTACCATCTGCCATGCTTTTGATGATGATCAATATTACGAGCTCAACACCAATACCAATTCTCCTCACTGCTTGTATAAGGAAATACTGGCTATAATACTTCAGAGTTAAAGGAGACTGAATATTAAACATTTATTATTGGACCAAAAACATGATAATTGTTGCTCTGTGTCATCATGTGCTTCTGTATGAACAAATACTACTGGGACCACTACAGACAGTTTCAGATAAACATTTAATATCCAGGAATCCACATAAACTCCTGTGCAGGAGGGCCCCTGTGAACTATGAAGATAACAGCTGATTTGATTTGATTCAACAGCACTTGATGTGTATTAGCTGTTTAAATTAACTCAGCTTTTATGTTTTATTTCATTTAATGTTGAACAGGAAACTTTTTTAAAAATAAAATATGCATTAACGTGATAATTGTAGATTCTTCAGTCATAATTAAAGCTGTGGTGTGTGTGTGCACATGATCAGGATGGCACCAACCCCGCCGTATTTGAGCCAAGAAAAACCCTGGAGAGGTACTTATATGGATGCCACACCGTCATCACCAACCTCGTCCTTCTCCTCCTTCCTCCCTACTCTACCTCCTATTCTAAGTTAAATGAGGTGCCTGAGTTATGTAAACTCTATGATCTATTTCCAGATGGCTGCTCATCTCTTCAACATCAAAGCGAGCTGGTGTTCTTTCAGTAGAACTATGCGCTCTCCTCCCTGACGACTGCAGATCCTCCATTAAACGTGGGGACATAATGTGTCTGAGGACCCCACAGCAGGCCGAACTAATCCTCTCTGTGTCCTTATACTCTGTCTGAATGGGTCTCTCTTTCCTCTTTGAGCCTGTTTTAGCTTCATTATGTAAGATTTCCAGGCTAGACAGTGTTGGCCAGACCAGCTTAGTGGAGTCCAAGCCAAGACCAGAAAATAATTAAAGGAAATGTCAGATACCCCGTTTGGGGTCAAGCTCCAAAGCTGTAGCACAAGTTGCACTGTCACAGAAGGGAAGTGCTTTAAGTTAAAACATTGAATGTTTGCAAAGGTTGTAATGCCACTATAATCACTGCGACTGAAGGTCTGTTTGTTCTGTGACGTCCACAACTGTGGTGGAAAAACTAAGAAAGGTCAGTTCAATATCGGTTTATGTCATTTGTTTTCGCTATAATATTTGCATGCAAGCAAAGAAAGGTCAGTGGTTCAATCCCAGCTCCCCTGGCTGCATGTCGAAGTGTCCTTGGGCAAGATACTGAACCCCGAATTGCCCCTGGTGGCTGTTCCCCCAGTGTATGAATGTGTGTGAATGTTAGCACTTAGGCTCAGTGTATGAATGTGTTTGACTGGTGAATGCAGATGTAGTGTAAAAGCGCTTTGAGTGGTCAAAAAGACTAGAAAGGCGCTATACAAAAGCATTTGGTAGCCTAAACCCAACATTGCCCAGCTATCTACCCTCTTCCTTATAACTTCTGAGCCATACGTGCATTTGGTACTTTCTAATTTAGATAGTGAACCAAATGAGTTATACTGTGAATCTCTAAACTATGAGTGATGGAGGTCCTCCATGAACATATTGAAGATTATATGACTGCACACTAACTTTGAAGGAAGGAAAGTTCAAGACAAGTGACATAGTGATACAGCCGCACATATATACATGTATATTTTTATATATATATGTATACATATATGTACACCTTGCGTAGTGGTATGTGTCATCCTCAGGCTCGGGTCCTCTACCAGAGGCCTGGCAGTTTGAAGGTTCTGCGCAGTATCTTAGCTGTTCCTAGGACTGCACTCTTCTGGACAGAGACCTCTGATGTTTTACCTGGAATCTGCTGTAGCAACTCTCCCAGTTTGGGGGTCACAGTCCCCAGTGCTCTGATTACCATCTGCACCAGTGTTGCTCTTACTTTCCACATCTTTTCTAGCTCCTCTTTCAGCCCTTGGTATTTCTCAAGCTTCTCGTGTTCCTTCTTCTTGATGTTGCTGTCGCTTGGGATTGCCACATTTATCACTGCGGCCTTCTTCTGCTGTTTGTCGATCAACACGATGTCTGGTTGGTTAGCCATCACCAGTTTGTCAGTCTGGATCTTGAAGTCCCACAGGATCTTAGCTCCGTCATTCTCAACTACCTTAGGAGGTGTCTTCCATTTTGACCTTGGGACTTCCAGCCCATACTCACGGCAGATGTTCCTGTACACTATGACAGCTACCTGGTTATGCCGTTCCACATACGCACTTCCTGCCTGCATCTTACACCCTGCTGTTATGTGCTGTACTGTCTCAGGGGCATCCTTGCACAGTCTGCACCTGGGGTCCTGCCTGGTGTGGTAGAC
>NW_025730726.1:0-2639 GCF_021292245.1 Micropterus dolomieu
CCACAAAGAACAATTCTGTCATAATTTAAAACCAGAGTAGATAAAAATTCAGGAAGTTCTGATAAAAATCCTCCAGGCAGTTTTGGGGGGCGATAAATTATAACAAATATGATAGGTTGCAGCCCTCCAACTTTAAGAGTGAGAACTTCAAAGGAGTTAAATTCATCACAGCGTACTTGATGACATTTTAAATATTTCCTATACACGCTCACTAGCCCACCACCACGACCACTGACCCTCGGTTGACTAAAACAATCATATTGAGGTGGACACAGTTCAGCTAGCTGGCTATAGTCATTCATTTGCAACCAGGATTCAGTTAAAAACATAAAATCTAGATTTGCAGACAAGATAAAATCATTTAAGATAAAAGTCTTACTTGACAGAGCTCTCACATTGAAGAGAGCCATTTTAAATGTGTTTGTTCTAGGTGCTGGAGTTGGTGCAGTTGTCCTAATCCTTAAGAGATTACTAATATTTCTGTGTGGGATGTGCACGTTTCTATTTATGAATAGTCCCAAAATATGGGTATTACTCATTTGTCTTATCTGTGACCTTAAAAATATGTCACAATAAGTTGAAATCTACAAAGAAAAAAACCCCAAAAAATGAATGGGTTTGAAAACATTGATTCTTCTTGCTCAACATCTTCATCAGAAGAAGAGATACTCTGCTCTCTGTGAAACTCCAAGCACCATACACAGCAGTGCTTTCTATGCTCGGCAGTGAATTCTCATTCATACCAAATTAAGCTCTGGCAAATGTCCTGCTCCGGACACCATCATTCTTCCTTAGCCATTTTGTCCTGTCTATGTTATCGATTGTACCCATTTCCAGTCTGGCCTGCTGTCATCTTCATGCACAAGCTTTTGCACAGCACCCCTCCCACATGCACACAAAGTAACACCAACTCCTGTACTATCATCGTACTTGATCTGTCCTCACCAGCCCGCTGTTGTGGACAACGATTCATCCCTCAATATGCTGTCAGTTAACAGAAAAAGCAAGCTCTTGTGCACTATCAACTGTGACATCTCTATCGGCTTGTCATCTGTTGCAAGAGTGTCACCATTGTATGTTTTACCTCTTTTTGACAGGGTTGCATGCAACAAGCCAAACCTACTAACTGCTGCCGGAATCATAACTGAAAATGAATGCTTATTTGAAGTGAACAAGTGACAAGATTACATTATGCAGATCGAGTGGAATCAATATCTCAGGTTATTACTTGCAGTAAAAATTATCTCTAGGGGTAGCAACGATGGTTGCAAATAATCTTCTGCAGGTGAATTCAGAATTTTCCAGGCAAGATAAAATACTGTGTATTTGTAAATACAATACAAGCCAAAATGAATTCATTGTGTGTTGTTGCATTTCTAAAACTCAAAAAAAATAATAAAGGGTAATCTCAGCAAGAATAAAGAACACTCTGAATTTGCATTTATTGTTTTTGTTTTTTTACATGATATTGATTCTGCCCTAAATTCAATAATATACTAAAAAATAATATTTTAAATTGGATTTTATGGGTATAGTTTCACCTACAAAGGGCCAATTTAGTGTTCCAGTTTTGACGGGAATTTAATAGATATTTCCACGTGTTTCAAGCGTAGGACTTGACAGTAGTGAACCTGCTTAGCCTGTGACCAAATTCCCATTATGAAGAGTGGTGGTTGCAAGCTGTTCAAATAGCAAAACATTGCTTCTCAACACACTGCCAATGCCATTTGATCTGTAGATTCAGATAAGTGTGTTGTGGCAGTTACTGTACCTCTGCAGCTAACCAGGTCTGGTAGTACAACTCACATCACACCCATTGTGTCATCTTTATATTGGCTCCCAGTCAGGTCGAGGATTCATTATAAGGTTCTTGCTTTCACATAGAGAGCCCTGCATAGACAGTCACCTGGGGACATCCTCAACCTGCTCCACCCTTATATCACCACTAGATCACTCAGGTTCTGCGGTCCTGTGCTGTTTAACCTGTACAATCTTGTGTTTTTTAAATGTTATTGCCATAGACTTTTTTTTTGTTTTGTTTTTTTACTGTTTTACAGTGTTGTTACTTATGTTTTATTGTATGTTGTTTTTTGAAGTGTGTCCCATTTCTTTTAATAATAATAATAATAATAATAATAATCTTTATTTGTAGAGCACTTTTCAAAAACAAGTTACAAAGTGCTTTAACAAGTGTAAAGAAAATAATACCCAAGAGACAATAATACAAAAACAATACAAGATAAAAGCATGAAAACATTGAAAAGACTAAAATACACGTTTAAGATAAATATAAAATTAGTAAAATACAATAAAATAAAAGGGATAAAATAAAGTCAAATAAGATCGGGAAAGGCTCTCCTATAAAAGTATGTTTTAAGAAGGGACTTAAAAGAGTTCACTGACTCAGCTGACCTGATTTCCTCGGGCAGGCTGTTCCAGAGCCTCGGGGCCCTGACAGCAAACGCTCTGTCCCCTTTAGTTTTCAGTCGAGACTCTGGAACAGATAGCAGACCTCTGCCCGAGGATCTCAAGGTACGTGCTGGTGTGTATGGGACTAAAAGTTCAGAAATATAACAAGGCGAGAGGCCATGAAGAGCTTTAAAAGTGATCAATAGAATTTTAAAGTCAATTCTAAAACA
>NW_025730727.1:0-3228 GCF_021292245.1 Micropterus dolomieu
CCTCGACCCCTACCCCTCATCCCTGTCCCCCATCCCTACATCCCTCAGCCCACACTCTGGGCACTCGGTCTCTCGGCTCCATTACGAGCAATAAACCATTGTTAATCTTCTACATTCGTAGGTGTGGTCTTTGTTAGTGAACCACTTCTTGCAGGTTGGCCATATCTACTTCACAACTATCTCAGAAATCCCTGAACACATTGAGGATGTCATGTTGTAAAGCATGTGAGTTTTCCTTCAACGGTGTATTCGTGGTGTGGCGGCCTAGTTCCATGCTTCGCCATGAAACTGGAATATGTCACTACTTCAGTGTACATGCTCAAATCTGTACCAAACTTTACGTGCTTGATAACTGTCCCGCCCCAAACACATCTACATGCCAATATTCAGTTACATTCATTGCGCCAAGTGCTCTGTAGTGCCACAAAGGGGACACAGGAAGTGACACTTAACACCTTTGTGCAGCGTCAGAGCTCCAGAATTTGCTACGCGGCCGCCTCACACCTCGACCCGCTTCAAGTGAGAGTGCCTGTCCTTTGTTGCTTGAAGCTTTAATCTGATTTGCTGTCCCTGTTGGACGGATTATCTTTTCACCAAACAGCACCATCTACTGGATACAGTAGTAATACTGGATTGTCTTACTACTTATATTTGCTACAAATGAAATCAGCTGCTTCAAACCTGTCCTGGATCTCTGGTGTCATGAAGAGAACTTGCAGGACACTGTTGAGGTAACATGTGGCTCCCTGATTAGACAGACCATGATGAAGGATCTGTGGCTGAGTCACTTAAAAGAAACAAAAACACTGCGTCATTTCATCATCTCCATATATCTATGACAGGAATATACACTATATATAACACTGTGAAAAAAATATAAAGCAACTGTAGACCTTAACCATCACTATTAAAGATATTTCAACACATATGAATAAATTAATTTAGTTTCTGACAATATTGTCAGCTATTTATTGTGTTGATGTATGCACACTTATTGTATTAAATATGTTTTCATCTAATAAGCATTTTCTGTACACATTATTCAGGCTGGACCTTATTCACACAGGATACATGGTGGAAACAATGCACAAAACACAAAGTACACAGAATTCTTCCATATTTTGTATTTACAATAGGCTACATGCACACAAGTTTTTTCTTCTACAACTATAACAGTAAACATTTTGTTAAAACCAAATACTGTTATATATTTCTTTTTTTTTTTTTTTAACCAAATCTGTTGCAGCTCAGAGACTGGTTAAAATTAAGTTAAAAGTTGGTCTCCAAACCAATAAGAACAATTCTGCTGTACATTGTGGGTGCGTTTATTGCTTTTCTTTTTGTTCAAAAGTGGCCTGCAATCATCTTTTGTACTTCACCTGCATTATTATATTATTATTACCTTTTTGTTTGGACCTTTCTGCTGCTGCATATATATTACCCAGCAATCGTTGCTTGAATCGCTCCATCTTCCTCTTGAATCTTCCTGAATCTGAATCTTCCTCTTGAATCTAAAATAACTATTTGAAGACATACAGTTATTTTAGCTTATCATATTTTGGAGTACTGTATTTCAAATAGTTTTTTGTCTTTGCCTCAGTTTCAATCTTTGAAACTTTTTTCCAGAAAAAACGCTAAAATTACATACCCAAAATGGAATGAAGGAATAACTCCTCAACCATTTGGCCTAGATGCATAAATCTGGTGTCCTTTGAAAAGTCAGAAACTTAGGAATATAAATCTATTGTGTATTAATATATTTATTTTACTTTTACAGACTACATGGATATGCAATAAAGAAAAAATGTAATATTTTTATCCTCGCCTGGTAAAGCTATATTTTAATGCAATAAACCATCAAAAGTATCCTGAGGAAGCTTTTAATGCAACTGAATATCTTCGAATACACCTAGAATGCAATTATAACTGTAAATTTGATGTAAATAAACCAAAATACAGCAGTTATCATACATTTTCAAATATACCAGGCGAATTGCCATATTTTGGCAATATTTATCCACCAATCGATCCAGCAGACCTTTCATTTGGTACCCTGCAAGTCTATATATCTCCAACGGATCGGCCACAAAATTGCAAAAATACCGTGTGTTCTGGAGCACATGTTTCCTCTCTGCAGAAAAAGACGACAGCTTGCAGGTATTGCGCAATAACCAAGATGGCGCCCGCTTAGAATCGGAGCAACAACACCGGCGGGTTTCGGAGTTGTTAATTTTTTCCCATGAATAATTTCGCCCACAGCACCGTTCAACAGGTCATCACATTGGTCTGCATTATTCAATTAAATTTTATTTTATTTATATAGCGCCAAATCACAACAACAGTTATCTCACAGCGCTTCATAAAAGAGCAGGTCTAGACCGTACTCTGTGATGGTATTTACAGAAGCCCAACAGCCTATCAGTGTTATCATCTTCCCTTTTCATTACATTTCTTGCTCATATAGTTCAGGGACTGCAACACATTAGACTGTCTAACTGATGGTTACTATAATAATGAGAAGTGCATGGTGTATGGAGGACTGATCCCGACACATTCAGAAATAAATACAGAAATAAATAAATGCTCAATAAATAAATAAATGTAGGTAGTAATTAAATTATACAAGGAGACATAAATGTATATATTTTAATTAGTGCCTTTACTTATTCACCTTTGTTATAATTACCTTATTTATTTATTGTCCGTTATAATCTTTTCTATTTTTTAAATGTATTTATTTATGTGTGTGTTTTAATATTTTTGTCTGTTTTATTCTTCCTTCGTATTTTTTTTACCTTATTTATTTTCACCCGTGGTATTTATTTCTGCCTGTCCTTTTTAAATTTCTGTATGCATTTCTGCCTCATTATGCAAATGAGGAGGGGCTGTGTCTCAAGGGGTCATCTTCTCTGCTATTGGTGGACCAGTCAGACAGGAGAGCTCTTACTCTGCCTGCAGACATCAACGATCTTGCCCCTCACACAGTCAGATGACTTCCTTCAGTGCGCTGAGGTGTTTAACAACTCTGAAGACACTACCAGCAATGTCTTCCTTCTCTTTTCACGTAGACGCTCCGACAGACAGTGCTTTCAGTTTGCTGCATGCATGGACACAGAACTGTGGTATAGGGAGAAGCACACGGTCAGCTGGCTGCAGCTAAATCTGGAGTGCACTCGTATTCAATTCTGTATGGTAAATTCAGTTTTAACGGAGCAGAGCGAGCTGACA
>NW_025730728.1:0-2138 GCF_021292245.1 Micropterus dolomieu
GAGTAGTTACATAGGAGGGTGGAAAGACAGAGCTGATTACATAAGTCTGCCCTTATATGTGAAGTAGTGTACGTACGTGTGTGTGTCTGTGTGTGTGTCCGTGTGTGTGTGTCCGTCTGTGTGTGTGTGTGTGTGTCTGTCCGTGTGTGTGTGTGTGTGTCTGTCCGTGTGTGTGTGTGTGTGTCTGTCCGTGTGTGTCTGTCCGTGTCTGTGTGTACGTGTGTGTCTGTGTGTCTCTGTCTGTGTGTACGTGTGTGTGTGTGTACGTCTGTGTGTGTGTGTCTGTGTGTGTGTCTGTCCGTGTGTGTGTGTGTGTGTCTGTCCGTGTGTGTGTGTGTGTGTGTGTGTCTGTCCGTGTGTGTGTGTGTGTGTCTGTCCGTGTGTGTCTGTCCGTGTCTGTGTGTACGTGTGTGTGTCTGTACGTGTGTGTGTCTGTGTGTACGTGTGTGTGTCTGTACGTGTGTGTGTGTGTGTACTGGAGTGTATCAGCACACCTCAGTGTGTGCGATGGAGCAGAAGGGAGGGAACATGAGGTCACACTCTCTAATTACCAAAATGTCCGCCCTCGTGACGCGTGACTCTGTGTTCTCTCTCTCTCTCTTTGTGTCCACATCTCTGTCGTCATCATTTCTCCTCGCCGCTGTCACACCATCTTCCTCTACATTTTCCCTCACCCGCCACTTTTGCTTTCTCTCCCTCTTCCCATCCATCATCCCTGCCTGTCGCTCCAGGCTAGTTTCTCTTTCATCCCTCTATCTGACCCCTCCTCCACTATTTGTCTGGAAGAAAGGGTGAGGAGATGAGAGGAGCGGTCCACGGGGCCCATATTAAATTAGACGAGCAGTAATGAGATTAAAAATCATCCACGTGGGCATGCATGCATGTGTTTGAAAGAGAAAGTGTGCATTTGTTTATTTGCACAGCCAAAAAAAAGTCTGATATGAGTGCGGGGGCGTGTAGCGTTTTGGTTAGCAGCTAGATTCAGATGTTAATATATGAGCTGTATGTGGCCCACTGGTGTCTGTGAACTCTGCACAGGGAAACACACACACATCGCCTTTAATTAGAACCGGATTGTCGCTGCATTTTCAGCAGCAGGATTTTTTGGGGCACAAACCAACTTGTTCTGATTGTCTTTACAGACAGACTGCGAGGGCAGCGGCCGTCGCTCCCTCTCCTGCCGCCAACATGAATAGTGCAATTATGAAGATTGGCAGTAGGACAAGACGAAAGCGCTAACACCCCACCACCGTATTTGCATATCCAAGGATAGGTTTACAATGGCTTTTTCCTCGACGTCTGCTTAGTGCTGCGAGCTATTACCTGCAGGAAGAAACAAAGGAAAAATCCAACTCTTAAGATCGAATTGTTAAAGTCACAGCTTTTCACCTTGAGAGTGAACCTGTGTCCCAGTATCCTACACCAGTACTGTCCAATCAAGCCAGTTTCAGATTTTATCTGGTGAAATAAAGCTTTAATAAAAAAAGTGAGTCAAAGTGTTTTTACAATTTTAAAGGCCCTGCACGTCCCCATAGGTGTTTTCTGTTTTTTCTGTTATTTCTTGCTGCTTTCCACCGTTGTTGTTTTTATAATGTCAGAAATGTTAATTGTTGCTTTACATTTCATTTTGTTGCCACTGTCTTGCGTAAACATTGATTGCAAGGTCATTTTACTCACTGAAAAGTCTAACATATCTGTCCTTTGATAAACTCAGCACTACAGGCTCAAAGTCAGAGTCACCTAAGCATTCCCTGGTAAATCAAATTACTGGACAACATTTGCTCGTTCTGCTTTGAGTCAATTTTCAAGTGAATTTTATTTCTATACCTCAATATTACAAATTTGCCTCAAGAGGCTTTACAATATGTACAACACCCTGTGTCCTTAAATCATCGATTCATAGAAAAGAAACCCAGAATGAAATACATTGAAGTAAAAGAGCATTAGAAAAGGGATATCTCTTCCAGGAGGGACAAACAAGGAAATAGGAAATCTTGTGTGTACAGAATAGACCAACATCGTAAAATTACAGTATGAATGGTCATGATGACAAAAATTTAGATGTTGAGTCTGGACTTACCATATAAAATGATGGTGTATAATTTAATTTGTTCTCAGATCAGCACAATCAAACTAAA
>NW_025730729.1:0-3198 GCF_021292245.1 Micropterus dolomieu
GACATGGCCTAAACATACTCGAAAACTCACCAAAATTTGCAAACATGTCAGAACCGGTGAAAAATTTCGTATTCTACAAGTTTCGCACATGGGCGTTGCAAAATGACTCGCTAGCGCCACCTAGAAAATTGGAAAAAATTAGCCCCTCGTTCACGTTCAACCTACATGTACGAAATTTTCTGGGGACATGTATCGTATCAAGACGCACAAAAAAGCCTCAAGAACCCATACCCTAAACTCAACAGAAAGTCGGCCATTTTGAATTTTATGGCCATTTTTGGATGATTTACACACTTCGTACTTTAACGAACTCCTCCTAGGGATTTAGTCGGATCGACGTCAAATTTCTGCTGTGCCTTCTAAAGGCATTGAAGATGAAAAGTTGTGCTATCTGTGAGTTTTCGTCAATGGGCGTGTCTGTGGTGTGGCATCAAAGATCAACTTTTCGCTGTGACACAGGAAGTTTTGTGTTAGAGCATCTGATTTATTATTGCAGTCGGGATGTGAAGACAATTTACACAAATAGCCAAAAAATGCTTCTGAACCCCAACTTTAATATTTTAAGACTGGTCCAGGTTTGAATTTGTCTGCTAACAGTTCAAAAGTAAAGCTCAGGTAGCATGGTGACCCAAGCAGAAGACCTGAACCTGACCTGAGATAAAAACTAAATATAGCTGCCTATACTTAATCTCTTAAGGGTGTTCATTCTCTAAAGTAAAGTTGTGTTGACTCAATTTGACTCTTTATATTAGAACTACTAATCAAATGTTTCCGTGCTCATTCAGTTACGTTAAAATCAAACTGCTTACACTTGTTTGTAACTAAATGGTTGGTCCAAATCAAAGCAGCAGAAGCTGATAGATCCTGACATTCAATCCCCATACCCATAAACAATGGACCTGACATTTCCCATAATGTAACCAAGCATCTTATCATTAGACCCTCCCTGCCAGGTAACGCTGTCATCCTCCAGACTCCACTCTTCCAATTTCTAAAGCAGGCTTTCTGTTGTCAAACCTAAACTAAGATAACGCTGATGACATCACCAGGATTATTTAGTCTTGATAAAGTATCTGAAAAATGAGACATTGAAACAAGAGCTTCCATAAGAAAATAAGGATACATGCATTTCACAATCAATCAGTGTGTATAGCTACATTTGATCTGTGCAGTATGTAAATAGGGTAAAGCAGGGTGGAAATCCAGCACTGATTAAGTGTTTATAGGCGGATGGAGTGTGTGGCCATGTGCTCTCGTGCAGAATGAAGAGACTGTCAGACCTGTAGACTTACAGCAGTTTCACAAGATGAGGGCAAGTAGAGTGGTGTTTAATACTTCACAGAGGACAATCTCGCCTCTGAGGAAATAGACGAATAGGCAGGAACAGCATGCAGAGAGACAGAGATGAGGGGAGAGGGGGGACATCGAAGACAGCGAGGAGTCCTCTCTTCCTCTGTGTTTAACACAGACAGTTCCTGTCGCCTTGGGGTAGCAAACAGATACATTAAAAGCAGTAAAGGGACTGCTGAGGCATGATGATGGGATTCTTCAGGAGCAGCCATCTCTCTGGTGCTGACACATGAAGACGAGTAAGAGGCCTCTTCGGCGAGTACTTAGCATTAACATGGATTTGTTTTCCACCTCTTTTATCTATAATTTTTAAAGGCGCAATCACAAACATTTTACAGTGTCTTCCTACAAAACAACTGTACTCTGCCAGTGCTGCTGATACTTCAGGCTTTCTAAACAGACCGAGACATATTTGCTCTACACTCCCTGGACTGTCTGGAAAGGTACAACTTTACTGTCCAGGGGTCTCATATAAACGGGCTGGAAACGTGCGTACGCCACGTCGCAAGCTAAGGTTGTGAAGTGAAGAAACATTTGTGTCTAAAGTTGTTTTTCAGGTATGCTGTATTATAGAGTGAGGCCATTGTAGAGAACTTGGTTCCAAGTGTCGAGATGCTGATTTGAAAGTTGGATTAGCCAGATATTGCCAAAGTGTGAAAGAGGTCTGTTCAGCCAAATGTGGGTGTTCAAATAGATATTTCTTGTTTGTAAATCTGAAGTCTAACTATACACTTAGTCCTATGACCGCTCTGTCTCACACAACAGAAAGTGCCAAATATGACCCCAAAGGTCACTGGAAACCACCTTCTCAGTGTGTATCGGCTAGACCGCCAAGCACACTCACTTAGCTTAAGAAGAAACATTTGTGTCTAAAGTTGTTTATCAGGTATACTGTATTATACAGTGAGGCCATTGTAGAGAACTTGGTTCCAAAGGGTCGAGATGCTGATTTGAAAGTTTGATTAGCCAGATATTGCCAGAGTGGGACTGAGGTATGTTCAATGGGTGTATCGAATGGCTAATTCCAGGTTGTAAATCTGAAGTCTAACTAAACACTTAGTCCTATGACCGCTCTGTCTCACACAACAGAAAGTGCCAAATATGACCCCAAAGGTCACTGGAAACCACCTTCTCAGTGTGTATCGGCTTAAGAAGAAACATTTGTGTCTAAAGTTGTTTATCAGGTATACTGTATTATACAGTGAGGCCATTGTAGAGAACATGGTTCCAAAGGGTCGAGATGCCGATTTGAAAGTTTAATTAGCCAGATATTGCCAGAGAGCGACTGAGGTCTGTTCAGCCAAATGTGGGTGTTCAAATAGACATTTCTTGTTTGTAAATCTGAAGTCTAACTAAACACTTAGTCCTATGACCGCTCTGTCTCACACAACAGAAAGTGCCAAATATGCCCCAAAGGTCACTGGAAACCACCTTCTCAGTGTGTATCGGCTTAAGAAGAAACATTTGTCTCTAAAGTTGTTTTCTGGTATGCTGTATTATAGAGTGAGGCCATTGTAGAGAACCTGGTTCCAAAGGGTCGAGATGCTGATTTGAAAGTTTGATTAGCCAGATATTGCCAGAGTGCGACTGAGGTCTGTTCAGCCAAATGTGGGTGTTCAAATAGACATTTCTTGTTTGTAAATCTGAAGTCTAACTAAACACTTAGTCCTATGACTGCTCTGTCTCACACAACAGAAAGTACCAAATATGACCCCAAAGGTCACTGGAAACCACCTTCTCAGTGTGTATTGGCTAGACCGCCAAGCACACTCACTTAGCTTAAGAAGAAACATTTGTGTCTAAAGTTGTTTATCAGGTATACTGTATTATACAGTGAGGCCATTGTAG
>NW_025730730.1:0-3137 GCF_021292245.1 Micropterus dolomieu
AAAAAAAAAAAGTTAAACGTGTGTTTTTGTCTGTTGAACCAGCCGAGGTCTCAACCAACATTCCTCTCTGAGAGTTTTGTTCTGTAAGAAAATTGCGTGTTTGAAGTGACAGCTGTGATCTTCACTCTGTCGACTGCTAGAGAATCTGAAAAGGATCACAAACTGCTGTTAAAGAACACTTAGTAGAAGACACTTAGTAGAATATCCAAAAAGATGTGACATTGATGTATACATCTCGCCCTCCCATCCCCCGATCCCAAACCTGGTCAAAAATCCACAGTATTTAGGAGAACTAATACAAAGGGTAGGTAAGCACACAAATATCAGTACAGAAGGAGAAATAAAACATGGAATATCTTCAGGTCCCATCAAAACTGTATAATTTATAGTTTAAAATATCTCTCACAATCTTAAATCTCGTCAGATGAGGGGCCTCTAAAAAAGGAGATTATGGGTTGCCAGTCAGAGGAGAAATTAGCCCTTAATCCAAATTAAAGATTTTAAAGTTTCAGGAATGACAAGATGTCTGTAAATCCAGGTCATAGTCATCCAAGGAAGGTTAAAAACCATCTGAAGGCATCTGAAGAAGACTTTTGGAGGAGAGGCGAAGCGTCTTCGAGTATATTCAACCAAGTTCAGCTGCCCTTGATTTGACAAGAGAACACATAGTCAGGAACTGCATGTAGATGCTGTCACTGATTTACACTGACACAGTTTTCCTGTGAGCATTTAGGGATGCAAATATATAGCACTGGTTTGAGTGGCGGTCCAACTGTTGAAACAACAATAAAAAAACATTCAGTTGCATTAAAGACACTCCTCACTGGCTGATTTGGTTGAATTATTCACTTGTAGAGGCCACTATAATAGGGATACTCCAGTTCTTTACACCCTATTGGTACAGGTGAGGATTTGGTGTCGGCCTTGACGTGACCAGACCACATTAAGAACAGTTTCTTTGATATTGTCATTAATTTCTATTATTTCCATACATTGAGGCGTATATATCCAAGGAAAGTTAAAAATCAAGGGCAACTGGACTTGGTTGAAGATACTGGAAGACCTGTCGCTTCTCATCCAAGAGGCTTCTACAGTTCTGACTGTCAGGAAGTCCCAGCTATTTAACCTCTGTGGAGCTGTCCTTTCATCTCTTCCCAGGAGGTTGAACAAACACATTTGGCCTCATGACAATGCCAACAATGGTTCTTTGGACTTGGCCTCAGGTGACACCAACGACCACAACAACTGTCGTAACCACAATGACTGTTGTTACAACAGCCAGGATCACTAAGCAGTATCCATCACCTTGATAACAGCCCCACAGAGGTTAAATTGCTGGAACTCCCTGCCAGTCGGTCAGTCCCGAAGAAGCCTCTTGGATGAGAGGCAAAACATCTAGATTTTGGAAATTGAAACGTCACAGCTTCATGTCACTAATGCTTGCATGCAAGGTACAAGGTAGATTTATTTGTCACATTACAACAGATTGAAAAGTGAAAATTAGTTTGCAACTCCCTTCTGCTACATAGAAGTCAATTTACAGTAATACAAAAGCAATCATAAAAATGGTAGTCATTGCTGAGGATGAATTTCAGTTTAAAAGTATGATTGCTTGGGGGGAAAGCTGCTCTGCAGTCTGGTGGTGTGGCAGCAGTTAATCCTACATTTCCAGATGTAGGAGGGTGAACAGGCCACGGCATGGGCACATCCCATGCCAGTTAGTGATGTTTTCAGTCAGGATGCTTTCTCTTACTCCTCTGTAAAGGCTGACAAGAAAGGCACAGTAATTTGGCCTTCTTAAGCTTCCTTTCTACAGTAGTTTCTGAGCTTTCCTCACCAGCGTGGAGAAGTGAGATGACCATGTCAGATTCTCTGTGATGCTGAACCTGAAACTGTTCACCTGCTACACCTCAGTGTCACTGATGTAGACAGGAGTATGTGTCTTCATCTCCTTTTTTCTAAAATCAACAATCAGCTCCTTAGTTTTGCTAACGTTGAGCAGTAGGTTGTTCTCTGTGCACCACTCAGCAAGATTATGTGCTGAAGAACCAGTTTTTCAAAGCACTTCATCAGATTGGGGGTGAGTACTGCAGGGTGGTAGTTGTTCAGACACTGCAGGCTTTTTAGGTTTACAGAGTGACTACTGTGTCTGCACCCCTCTACCTAAACTCTATATGACAGGCTTCTGTTCCCTCTCGGCCACTGCCCTCCTTCAATGAACGCCGTCTGCCATCCCTACACACAAGGCAATCTCAGTCCCGGTGGTTCTCATTTGTGAAACCATGATGGCGGAACGAGCTACCACCATAGACCATATATTACTGGACGAAGCCACCCCGCTGATTTGAATGGAGAGCATTGAAGCCAGTTTTGGACCAATAAAATACTACTACAGGTCCACTTCCTGTTGGCACCAGCATCTTCTGCGCATGATCGCGCAGCATAACCGTGGTTTAATGACATAGAACAACTGTAGAAACACCGTAATTCTGGTAGCTGTATAAATGCGGCAACAAAAAGTTTCATGGCTCAGTGTGTTTGTCTGACTCGGATCGTCACTGTTTACAGCCCACCTACAAGGTTTACCTGTCAAACACCAAAGCAGCGTCTCTGATTGCTTTGATAGTTTTTTTTTATTGCAGAGAGTTTATAATCTAAGCAATACGGTTACATCTCTCATGTGCGACGGGTTGTCACAGGATTTTGACGTCATTTTTGGGCCTACGTGGATCCCTCCATGCAGGCTTTGGTTGGCTTCACTGTCCAATCTCTGGCTTACCCCCTTGGCTACCACATGCCATCGAAGCAGAAGTTAGCGTCCTTTCACTCCACTTCAAGAAGCTCTTGAACACTCAATTCTTCTGAGAACACTTTCTCCTATAACACCTCTAACCCCTGACCTCTAAGCATGCACTTCCTGTTCTCTTCTTCCTTTATCTCCTTACAACTTGCAGTCTTGATTGTACTTTGTTAACTCTTATTGCTTCCCCTGTATCTATCCCATTTATACTGTATGCATTAATAGGCTAGCTCTCTTACTATTGTTACTCATAGATCACTTAACTTGCTGATGCTTGTCTGTTGTTCCTCAAACAAATGTAAGTCACTTTGAATAAGTGTCTGCCAAATTAGTAAAT
>NW_025730731.1:0-1748 GCF_021292245.1 Micropterus dolomieu
GTCCCACCCCCCCCCCCCCCCTCCCGCCCACACACACACACACACACACACACACACCCCAGCAGGATATTAGAGAGTATCTCTGGCTCGTAACGTATCATATCCTCGTACAAGGATGACCTTAACAAAACCAGATGAGTCACCTGTGGTCAAAAGGCAGTATCAGGTAGGACACACAGTGCAGTGCCATCTTAAATATTTGTTGGGTTATGGGTTATTTTTATGTGAGACAACAAGATACTGTTCATGTACCATGAAAATGTCTTGAGAATCCACTATATTCCAGGAATATTAAATGTACCACTAAAATTAAAGACTGAAATAATTCATGCACACACTGATAAAGACTTATTTTATGTTTCATTTAAAACATGAGACCCTGGTATGACGATAATGGGGAAGTGAATTTCCACCTTGCACCCTTTACTTAACAATGAGTAAGACTTCAAACATGTCAAATCCAGGTTACCGCATACTGAGAGGCCAAGGAGTTTTTAATCATTCACCCTCTTAGTGAACTCATGCCACTCGTGTCTGATTGCCAGCCAGCCCTTGATCAGTGAAATAATTTCATGCCACACAATTAAACGGTAATTATAGTGTTTGAATAGTGAGCTTTTCCAATTTAATATTCATTTTTTAAAAACTATTGTTCTCCATACATTGGTATCGCCTGCTATGTATAATCCATTAAAAGTAAGATGGTACAATAACTCCAACTGTAGAGTGGAAACAGCAGATGGCACTGTGCGGTGAATTTAGGGAGAACTCAGTCAGTGTTGTGTGTGTATACTCTATCTATCTATCTATCTATCTATCTATATACATCTACAAATCTTTACAGTATTTTATGTTTTATTATCATCTTATCTTATAAAACAATATTAATACGTAATACAATAATTTTATAATGTGAAATGTTTCTTCAGACTAATTTGATATATGTAATGGATGTCTAAGTGAACTATAAGTGATCTCATGCTGAAAAGCTCTCTATTTTTGAGCTGTTAAAATAATGTCCTTTCTATTTTCTATTCTTTTCAAATGTCATGATACATTAAGTGTTCTGATGGTGGTGGCATGACTGTAATAATATTGTATTTATGAAAAGTAAAAGCCATTTAAGGAAGGCCTTTCAGTGGGAAAGTGTCAGTTAAAAAGGACAGATTGTCATTATGAAGTCTTTGCTCTTCGTCACAGTTTTGACTAAATCACCTGGCAGCTGTCCAATCAGGGACCTCAAACGTAGAGCTGTGATTTAAAGAAACATATTGTTTTACTTACATATTGCGACACAGAGGAGAGAGCATGTAAATGATTACTTCTATTGTTTGCCAATGGGTTGATTTGACACAGAATGTTTAACTATAACCCCATAACTCCTTAAAATCCAGCTTTCCCACTTATATTTCCCCTTTAAGGTTTTTAAAAGCATCTTATTCCACATTGTGTGACAGTATCACATTTATATTCTGTAGCAGCTTGTTCCAATTCTTCATCAAAAGCTATGTGTGAAATATTCAAACCAAAGGTTCCATGCTTTTTCCCTTAAAAGTTTTATCTTGTGCAGGAAACTGGAATTTGAGGGAAATGACATGCTTACACCAGCTCCTCTTTGCGTCCTGTAGCTGACATGACTGGAAACAACATGATGTCATGTGACTGTGTCTCTGTTCGGGGTGGGGAGCCCGGCAACCTCAGCCTCCTCTACTGCACTGAAATCAGTCACACTGTAGAGAGGCAGGAGG
>NW_025730732.1:0-3515 GCF_021292245.1 Micropterus dolomieu
GATCTAAACCAGGTTTCTTTAAAAGTGGGTTCACGCAAGCCGTTTTAAAATAATCAGGGACACAACCAGTAGACAGGGAGCTGTTGAAAACAGAGATCAAATGGGGCCCAACAGAATCTATTACTTTCAGTAAAAATTTTGTAGGTATTACATCAAGTGGGCTGGAGGACACTCTCATTTGTGATACTGTTTTTAAAAGCTCAGACAAGTCGATGGGATAAAACTGGTTAAAACTCTCTTGTTGCTGGTGAGGAACCTCTGAGTAAGAGGCAGTGGGGGTAATAGAGGCTCTGATTGACACCACCTTATTGGTAAAATAAGATAAAAACAATTCACAGTCATCATTACTTCCAGCTGAGGCACAAGGAGGGGTTGGGTTTACCAGCTGAATGAATATGTTATTCATTAGGGTCCCAGATGTTTTTTTCTTTATTAAAAGTATTTTGAAAAATACAAATCCTGACTGTCCTCAGCCAAATTTGAGCTACATCTTTCATAGTTTTGTTATGATAAAAACTGTTATAAAAAAACACCATTAATTAAAAATAAGTTATTATTAACATCAATTGATTAAAAACATGAAATTATACATCCATTTTATAAATAAATAGTATTTTATGACTGTCCCCATGTTTTTGTCCTGTCACGGTTACATAAAACAGTATATAAAAAGTATGCAATACGCCTTTAAGGTTATGACTCAGTGGAATTGACCTAATTTGATCTAGGTGATACTAAAATTTATAGAGGGTGAGTGATTTTGAATGTTTTTTGAGGAGGAGGACAGGCTAAAGTGTCAGGCCCTGTCACCTTAATATTCTCAGAAAAGAATAACATTTTTGTAAATCCAATACATGTCTACAAAGATTACTGAAATTCCTTGCTTGCATGCTAACAGTTTTGCTGTTAGCATATTAACAGGCTGAGCAATGGCAGTTAAAATGGCTGACAGTCAGGCCCTGTCACACAGGACTGTGACAGGGCCTGACTGTCAGCCATTTTGGTACTGCCTTGTGACACAGCCTTTCAAATTAATGGCATTGTTCCTTTTTATTACCTTTCTAATAAATAATATGTATTTAACGCATGCCATAGTAAAACATTATTTTAATAAATAGACATTACACTTTAAATTTGAAGCTTTTTTCATGCTCATAGACAAACGTTTTGAATCTGATAGCTATTCAAAGACAACTTTGACCCACATATACTTTACTTTACTTCAGCATAGCTGTTATAATGCTTTTGATCATATGATCTTCATCAGCAGATTGATTTTGCCAGTTGCCAAAGAATTAAGGATGTTCAAATGTTCTCATTTTAAATCTAAATGTTAATTTTCAACCCAAATGTATAATAATAATAGTATCTTAGCTGGTAAAGCCTACAGTATTTGCTGATGAAGATCATGTGAAATAACTGAAAGCACAGTGGATCTTGTGGTAAACTGTTTTATTAACAATAAAGCTTTTTCTAAACTAAACCGAATAACTACTCAATCTATTGAAATGAAAATATGTTTGGTCTTAGTTGTCAGCCATTTTTTTATGAATTTGGTCATTATTATATGTCACTGGCTGAACATAACTGTGTTAGTCTAATGTTACATTAACATTATAATCATAATAAGAAATTAAAATAGGAATGTTTACCAATAAAGAACACAAACATATCTCGTCCTGCATGTCAGTCCTGTCACAACACCATCAGCCCTGTCACGCCACAGTCAGTACTGTCACATTAAATATTATGATAAAAAAATTTCATATTTAAGATAATATTGATTAATTAATTTTTTAAACTGTGTAGATGAAGGTGGCAGTATATACCCACCGTTATGTGCCTGGCGGTTATTCTGGACTATATTATTCCATATTTATTATTACATTCACTACTTACACCAAAACATTGCTTATATTTCTTATAGAAATTATAATACCATGTTAGATACAATCAGGGACTTGTAATCAATAAGAAAACAGTATTTGTGCCAAACTAAAAACAACATACAAATTGGTCTGTGACAAGGCCTGACAATTTAGGTGTGAAACGCTTTTAAAAATGTATTTTATTCAAAAATACAAACATGCTGGGATGGCACAATATGCATTTCCCATAGTTTAAAGTGTCTTCCATATGACTCAATGTTCAGATTAAAGAATAAGATCTATTTTTCTCCAAGACATTTAGAAGTGGAATTGTACGTTTCTGGTAGAGTCCAGGAGTTTCTAACTGAATTAAAGTGAATTAATTAATCATTGAGGTGAAAAGGTGCTACATGCACATTTGAAGACTTTAGGCTACTTCAGTCGTGCCTACAAGCATGCAGACTCAGCAGGGATCCAATTAAATGAGAAAAGTTGATATACAGGAGAAACATATCTGACAGCAATACAGAATGCCTGAGAGCCTGTATTACACTATATTTTGAATTATCACCTGTCCCCTGAATTTTGTGTTTCCTTTTATTTAAATAAAGACATTTCCTCAATAAGTTGGTGCGGAAAAATTCACCAGAATGCAGGAAATTAAGTGTTTAAAGCCCAAATTTAAATTAAATGTATTTAATTTGTTTTGGCTGTTGTTGTATTTACTTCTGTTTGATTTGATTTATTTGATCCCACATTTATTGTATAATTTAATTTAATTCAGCTAACAGCTTAATTTGCAATTGCATCCATATTTCGTTATATGCAGGGACAGTTTAGATTTAAAATGTACTGGTATAATGTGTTTTTCTAGGCTGCAGCGTTCATAATTTAGCAGTATTGATATTTGTGAATGTGCTGCACTCCTTCCATCACCAAGTGCTGCCTTTAAGTAAGTTGGCCGGCTGACTATAGAGAACTGACATACAGTGGGTACGGAAAGTATTCAGACCCCTTTAAATTTTTCACTCTTTGTTTCATTGCAGCCATTTTCCAAAAATCAAAAAAGTTCATTTTATTTCTCAGTAATGTACACTCAGCACCCCATCTTGACAGAAAAAAAACAGAAATGTAGAAATTTTTGCAAATTTATTAAAAAAGAAAAACTGAAATATCACATGGTCATAAGTATTCAGACCCTTTGCTCAGTATTTAGTAGAAGCACCCTTTTGATCTAATACAGCCATGAGTCGTTTTTCACATCTGGATTTGGGTATCCTCTGCCATTCCTCCTTGCAGATCCTCTCCAGTTCTGTCAGGTAGGATGGTAAACGTTGGTGGACAGCCATTTTCAGGTCTCTCCAGAGATGCTCAATTGGGTTTAAGTCAGGGCTCTCGCTGGGCCATTCAAGAACAGCCACGGAGTTGTTGTGAAGCCACTCCTTCGTTATTTTAGCGGCGAGCTTAGGGTCATTGTCTTGTTGGAAGGTAAACCTTCGGCCCAGTCTGAGGTCCAGAGCACTCTGGAAAAGGTTTTCGTCCAGGATATCCCTGTACTTGGCCGCATTCATCTTTCCCTCGATTGCAACCAGTCGTCCTGTCCCTGCAGCTGAAAAACACCCCCACAGCATGATGCTGCCACCACCA
>NW_025730733.1:0-3306 GCF_021292245.1 Micropterus dolomieu
ATGTGCTCAGTCCTTGTACTCCTGGACCTTAGCGCTGCTTTTGACACCATTGATCACAACATCATGTTAGACAGACTGAGGCACTGGGTGGGGATCTCTGGTACTGCCCTAGAATGGTTTTCATCCTACCTGTCAAATAGGAAGTTTTGCATGTCTGTAAACAACTATGTCTCTTCGTTCTGTCCAGTTAAATATGGTGTGCCTCAGGGGTCGGCCTTAGGACCCATTTTGTTTTCCTTGTATCTGCTTCCCCTTGGACATATTATCCATAAACATGGCATTTCTTTTCATATTTATGCTGATGACACAAATATACTTGCCCGTCAGATCCACAGACCCTGGAATGCTGAGAACTGCCTTTGTAAAGTTAAAAAATGTATGTCAAATAATTTCCTCCAACTGAACTCAGACAAAACAGAAATCCTGGTGGTTTAAATTTCGAGCAGCACACCACCAAACTTGTTCAATCATGTTTTTATTAACTTAGAAATATAGCAAAAATTCAATCTATGTTAACTTTTAAGGACACCGAGATCATTTTACACGCCTTCATCTCATCACGCCTGGATTATTGCATCATCAAAGCTTCCTTGTTTGCTATACAGCTTGTGCATGATGAGTTTTACATTCTGGCAGCAGGACCCATTTTGCATATCTTCACAAATCCTTTGATTTGAGGCAGATTCAGGCCATATACTAGAGGGTTATTGATGGGGGGAATGATCAGATACTCTAAAGATAAAACAACTGTGATGATTGGATTCAGTTTATCAACTTCAATTCGAGCCAGTGACAGGTCACAGAAGACAGAGAATGAATATGTCACTATGTGGGGCAGGCAGGTTTGTAACGCCTTTCCTCTGAATTCAGACGAGCTTCTCCTGCACACAAGCAGAATCCGTAGATAGGTGTACAGGACAAAGAGGGGCAAAGGTTGAGGTTATCAAAATAAATTGAGCTACAATATTGTTCAGAGTTGTGTCCACACAGGAGAGCTGAACCACAGGCCAGTTAGATTGCACAGGCTTTTCTGTTCTATTTCCACACAAAGGCAATCGAACAGTAAAATAAAGACCGACACCTATAGCAAATGCAGGGTAGAGCACAACAAAAATCAGAAGATGTCTCACCATCCTAAAGGTCATTTTTCTGTGATAGTGTAACGGCTGGCAAATAGCAACAAATCTATCATAGGCCATGATGCTGAGGATGGTCAGTTCAAATGATGCATAGGTGTAAATAAGATAGATCTGAATGAAACAAGATGTACGTGAGATCAAATGAGTGTCAGACAGAATGTCCATCAGGAACCTGGGGAAGAAGCCGGCTGAGCCGTACAGCCAGTCCAAAGGGAGGTAAAGCCTCTCACCTGATGGGTTTGGCGAGAAATGTGGAAGCTGTGTGAGTTGGCCAAGTCTTGTCAGACAACTCTCAAAACAAGTGATTGAAATATACTTATATTCATTAATTTATTTATTTTAACTTTCAACTTTACTTGACTCTAAGACATGAGGTCAAAAAAAGCTGGCACGCATAATCGGAAAGGATATTTACATTCAAATCCAATCAATGACTGAAAACAGTGAATCTACCTCGCTTTGTGCCTTTCATGTGCTGTGAAGTGAAGTGAAGACCAGGTGGACAAATTTAATTTCCGAAAAGTGCTCAACGTCCAAGGATGTGTAATCCACAGACATGACATTGTTGCACGTTGAAAAATAAATACGACCTCACATTATATCAATGAGATTTACACACCGACACTGAAACTTTCGTCCCTCATTAAAGTTTTCTAAACAGGTTTGATTTGAACAGCAGAAACTGCTGGATGGCGGCGCCCATGTCGGTAGCAGCTGCAATGGTTCATGGCAAAAATACAAATAACACAGCCAAAAGAAAACAAACCAAAAGAAAGAGATTGTGTCTTTTTCAAGTATCATAAATAAGTGCAATTAAGGAAAAAGTTTCCCCAGGCAACAGTCACGCCTCCCAAACAACCTGCAGATGAGGGAGAGGTGGAGAAAGGGAAAAGGGCCAAAACGAAAACACAGCCACACCAAAAGAAACAACAAAAACAAAACTCAGTCTCGCACACTCATCAGGAGTCACGGCTAGATCGCAACAGGGAGGGCCGTGACAGTACCCCGCCCTTGAGCTTCCAGGCGCTCCAGGCTTATCAGGGTGAGCACGAAAAAAGTCGCTGATCAGGGTGGCGTCAAGGATCTGGCGCCGGGGAATCCAGCTCCTCTCCTCTGGATTGCCCCCCTCCCAGTCCACAAGATACTGGATCCCCCATCCCCGGCAGCGGGAATCCAAAAACCTGCGCACGCTGTAGGCGGGCTTGTCATCGATGATCCTGGGAGGAGGAGGCATAGGCAGTGGGCTGATGGGACAGGCTTGAAACATGAAAAGAAGGGTGAATCCGGAGAGAACAGGGCAATTTGAGTCTGACCATTACAGGGCTGATAATGCTTTCAATGACAAAAGGGCCTATGAACCGGGGTGACAGTTTCTTGGATTCTGTTTTAAGGGATATGTCCTTGGTGGACAGCCAAACCTTGTCACCCTGAGAATATGCAGGGGCGTGTTGGCGATTGGCCTGTCTGTAATAGCGATCTGAGGCTCTGAGGAGGGCGGAGCGGTGCCAGGTCCAGTGACAACAGTGAATGTGAAACTGGACAGAGGGTACAGAGATCTCCTTTTCCTGTGACGGGAAAAGAGGAGGTTGGTATCCACAGATGCACTGAAATGGTGACAAACCTGTGGCTGATGATGGTAGCGTATTGTGAGCGTATTCAATCCACGGTAGCTGTGAGGTCCAGGTGGACCTGAAACAATGTCTGTGGGCAGACCATGAATGCGAAACACCTCTCTCACCAGCTCTTGTTTTGGGTGTACACAGAACAAGCAGAGACGAAGGAGGAGAGACAATGGGCAACACCAGGGTGGTAGGTTAGTTTAGAGGCATGAGCCCATTGTAATACAGAGGACCTCACCGGTTCAGGAACATAGGAGTCCTGCAGGACACTTACTGGGGTTGGGGTGACTCAGGAGAGCTGCTTTGATCTGCCGCTACACCTGCCAGGCTACCGCTCCAATGATACAGGAAATGGGCACAATGGTATCCGGGGTGGTCTTTTCCATCCCTGTGCTACAGAAGGCTCGGGAGAGGGCGTTAGGCTTTGTGTTCTTGGGCCCAGGTCTGAAGGTAAGCACAAAGTTGAAGTTGACCAAAAAACAATGCCCACCTGGCTTGCCTGGGGTTAAGACGCTTGGCAGACTGGATGTATTCTAAGTTCTTGTGAT
>NW_025730734.1:0-2961 GCF_021292245.1 Micropterus dolomieu
CAGGTTCCTGAACATTAAATCCTTTTAAACAGAGAAAATTGCTCCAACTTTTCCTCCACAAACACAACCAGCGAGACTCTGCAGGCTCGAGAGGACCGATCAAGTTCATTCTCTGGATGTGTTTAGAGGCATCCCAGCATGCCCGGAGGCAGCAGTGATGTGATTTAATCTCTGAAGGTCACCGAGAACACCATCTCCGTCACACACACTCTAAGTCTTTAATTAAGAGTGTCGGTGTGGAAGTGCCTCTCTGAGCCAATCAGTGACCTTTAGCAGAGACCTTAACAGAGTCTCTCTCTCTCTGACCTAATAAGCAATGAGGATTATTGTTGGATTTTTTTACAGTAGACAAGTTCATCACCAGCTCTTCCTGTAGTCATCTGGGTTTACAGAAAAGAGAAGACAGAACAGCAGTTTGTCAACAAGACTGTAATGTCCTTTTCCTTGTCCATTCCTTTTTCTATATACTGTGCAGTGTTTGCCCTACATGCATTCAGGAGCGACGGTGCACCGCTGCTGAATTAAGACCGCTGCTACTAAAACACTCGTCGCTCGGCTCGCTTCCGCTCCTCATTCTTCAAAGAACATCTACGTGACAGGTGGTGTTAGAAGAGCAGCGTAACTCTGAATCAGGAGGTGCGTAGCGACTGTTTGACTGTCCGAGCGGCAGAACGCGAGCGGAGGGAAATATTCTGGCAGTAAATGTATGATGTCTGTTAGACTTTTCTTGGTCTTGAGAAGCCGACACACTGTTGTTTCCCAGCTGCTGGAAAAGTGAAGCCGGTTAGAGCTAAGTTAGCTAACATCTCCCCTTCAGACTGAGCAGCTTCTACAGCAGCTACAGAGCTGCTCTGTGACTGAACATTAGCTCAATAGAAGATGTATTTTATCACTACCTACTTGTCCAAAGTTGAGATCATCGGGTACAAACTGAGACTAAACCGGTGCAGCCTGCAGCTCCGTCCTGCACAGACGGGTTCATCCTAAATTATTTTTCAGTTTTCAGAAAACTGAAAGTGGTTTTGGAAAAGAAAGGACGGAGGTGACCGGAGGAGCTGAGGTTAGTGAAGCTAATTAGTGATGCAAACTCGTCCTTTTAAGCTGATGAGGAGACGTTTGTTTGGATTTTAATGTGCAAATAAAATGCACCTCAGAAGGGAGGAGGTTTCTGATGCTGCCTGTTTTTTATAATAATGTCTACAGATAAATGTCAGAAGCTGTAAAATGAAGACACAAAATCAATCATGAACAGTCGTATCTATAATGATTCTGAGGTCACATTAACAGGGTTTTAGGGGGCGACGCCCAAAACATGCTGTGCCATCACTGTAAAATCACTGTGGAGCAACAGAACCAACCAGATTACTTTCTCCAGATCTGAAGGTTGGAGTTCCTCCAGCAGGCTGATCTTTGGCTGTTGGTTATTTATTATCTGCTCCAGCTTTTCCAACTCTTTGTTCAGAGATATGGTGAAAATAACGATGTGATGTGAAATAACGGGAGCTTTTTGTGGTCGTCCCATTCTGCTGACACTGCATTAACCGGCGTTGGCATAGAATTAGCTGCTATGTCCAGTTATGCAACACGTCCTCATACCTAAATGACAAAATAGGTTGATTGTTAAGTGTCCCAAAACAATATGTGTTAACATTATGTGAGTTGTATTTTTTCCCTGTGTGTTTCTGGTTTTTGCCATCGTTTCATGTGTTTTTCTCTTTTCCTCTGTTTCTCTCGTTCCTTGTCTTGTTATTTATGTCTTGTCTCTTATCTTAGATCCGGGCTTTAGTTCATGTTTAAGGTACTTCTGTGTTTTATTATTTTGATCTGTGTCTTAGTACTTAGTCTTATGTCTCCATGTTTTAGTTTAGTCCTGTCTCCTGTTTGGTCCCTTTCCATGTTTTGTGTTTTACTTTGGTAGATCTGCCCTGTTATGTTGCCGTGAACTTTTCCCTACGGTTTCAGTTTGGATTACTTTTGACTGGACTCTTTCCTTGTGCCTGCTTCAGTAAGTTTTTTTGTGTGAATAAATATCTTATTTGAACTGCAACCACTTTGCCTACAGTCTGCATTTGGGTCCACACCTCAGTTCTCTGTTCTTGCACTAATATGTACGAGCGCTGGCCAGCGACAGGCGTACCAGACCTTCAGCACCTTATGTAAGTTAGTGACCTAAGTCACATGATGTTTAACATGTGGTAAACATCATGGTAGTTTGTTTATGTTTAGGAAAAGATCATTGTTTGGGTTAAAATAAGTATATTAAGTAATTCACATGACATACAACACTCGCACTCCCAACTCGGAATTTGGACGCTTGGTCAAGACCACTTGGAGTCAGGATTTTAAAGTCCTGGGTACCATTTAGCATCATTTTTGGACATATAAGGCTCCGCGGTCAAATTAGCAATAACTTTGAAAATAAAAGTGGTTAGTGTTAAACGTTGCAAAGATTGTGGTCTGGGTTAAAATAACTTGATTTACATAATCTATGTAACTTAAATGAAAAACTCGATGTTGACTTTTTGTTTCACACGGGACGTAAATACCGGTTTCCTGGATGAAAATCCAGTTTGTGGCCCACCTGTCCCCCTCAACCACCTCCTTCCACAGACTTCGGTGTTAAATATCCTACACCTGCTTTTAGCGTTCATAAATGACGATACAGGACTTCTCCAGTGTGTTGAACTATGACGCTAAGGGGCTTCCTAGTGTGTTTAAAAACTGATGCCAGTGGGTTGCGTCCATGTGAGAACGGGTTGTGACATAAGTCATCTACAAATGTTATGTAACTTGGATCAATCAATGTCATCTTTGACTTTCTTCCACACGGGACTCAAACCTCAGTTTCCTAAATGAAAGTCCAGAGTTTCTGTATCATCTCTGGTTTCCAGCTCCCTGAGTCCGCAGGTCAGACAGACTGAGGAGCCATCAGTTGATCAGAGCTCAGCACTGATCAATACA
>NW_025730735.1:0-1916 GCF_021292245.1 Micropterus dolomieu
AAAAAAAAAAAAAATGTATCTGATTTCATAGGGCCCTAGAATGCTTGCTCAGTAATTTTCCTTGAAAAGAAACCTCTTGAAAAGAAGAACAAACATGTCAAGAACTCCAGAGAAAGAATTTGGGGTGTGTGTGTGTGTGTGTGTGTGTGTGTGATGCCACACACAATAAATGATGATGTGAAATATGTTATGATGTGTTTAGCATCCTCTTTTATGTCTATTTTTACAATGTCTTTTTTTTAGTTTCATCTTTTGGTTACGATAAGATTTTACTGATTAAGCAACGCTGTAGCATCACTGGAGTCATCAGACTGGTTGAAGTGTCTTAAACAAGACTATTTGGAAGCTAAAACGAAAGCGGATTCCTTCAAAATGGCCAGTACAATCAATCTTTGCATTGGGAATCTGTGTGTGTGTCTAACTATGTTAAATAGAATAAACAAAAGTTACTGTACCCGGAAGCCAAAGTTTCCACAAGAGGAAGTAGCTCTGTTGGACGTAATAGACATTTACAATGTGGTAAAACTGGGTGTTTGTTTATGATCCTCTTACCACTAATGTTGTTTGCCTTGTTGAACTCCATTCTCAAGATTGTGCTGCATCAGTGAAGTCTAAAATGAAACAATAGAAATTTAGGCCCAAACTCCAAAAATAAGACCCAGTAAGAAATTACTTTTAAACTGTGAGTGCCGTCACATCATCATCTGATGTGGTCTGATTTAACAGTGCGCATGACCCATTTAAGGACCACACACACTAAAATTTTAAATATTTAATATATTTAGTACTTTGAGGAACATTTAAAGCCAAACTTTGCCTGCCTCAGTCATGTCAGTTTGAGTTTTGCTGACCCAGCAGACATGGTAACGTTGCATCACATTTTTCAGGATTAGACTGGTTTAAGTATAAGGATCTCACCCTTGCCTCACTTTTCCTCAAGCTGCAGACCAGTTGGGCAGAACGCCGGATTTGTTTCCAAAAGTTTGGGCTGTTGTGTTCTGAATGTCAGTTGTTGAGAGTAGAGGAAGTGTCTGTTCTCTGACGGTGACTGACAATAGTCAATAATGGAACAAAAATGCAACCACAGCAAGTGGTTTGGAAATTCATTATTCAGTTATACAGAAATACCTGAGTGAGAGTGTGTGTGTGTGTGCTGTTCCTCTCAGGGAGGCCTTCCCCATGGTGTTGGTGGCAAACAAAGTGGACCTGGTTCATCTGAGAAAGGTCACCACTGACCAGGGCCAAGAGATGGCTGCAAAACATAACGTAAGTAGTGTCCTTCGCTCATTGTAGACTTTGTGTGGAAACCTGGGACAATGAAAGCATTTCTGAAACAGCAATAAGAGGAAACGGTGTGTTCTTGTATCTGAAATAATTCACTCCTAAATCAGAATAAAACTAGAATTGAACATCAGACACAGTTGATTGATCGGTGTCATTTCCATGACCATGTGTGAGAGAACATCAGTCTTAGTCTTTGTTTTGTGGTGAGAGTGAATTAAAGATTGTGTTTTCACTAATACGGGTTCCATCTTCATGTGATTTTCTACTGGTTCCATCCTCCCTGTACTGTATGTTGGTATACTTTATACAGTATTTTTATGTAGTTCAACCATTTGGTTTATTTCATATTTCAGCGACGTGTCAGTAGTAACTAATACCACTGATGCTTCCTTTTGGAATATTTCTGCTTGCTTCTTCAGATAACTTATATTGAAACCAGTGCCAAGGATCCTCCAATGAACGTGGACAAAGCCTTTCATGAGCTGGTTCGAGTTATAAGGTAACTCCAGGTTTACTTCTGTTTATTCTATTTTTATGAGATAGACCAGGATGTCTTTGGATAAAAAGTAATGTAAGATTCAGTAGCGGTAACAGCAGTTAAACTGCTCTAGGACATCAAATGCTAAACTCAA
>NW_025730736.1:0-2548 GCF_021292245.1 Micropterus dolomieu
CCACTGGGTAGTAGGATTAGGGTAGTTTGCTCTTAGAGTCTTCTGAATATAGGTTAGAAATTATAATGTAGACTGCATGTGCTTAATTTATTTGTAGTATTTATTTAGATGTGTTAGTACTTCCCTGCGATGGACTGGCGACCTGTCCAGGGTGTCAGCTGGGATTGGCTCCAGCCCCCCGCGACCCTGTACACAGGATAAGCGGTTGACGATGGATGGATGTTAGTACTTCAAAGATATATATTTACTTAGTGTTTTTGCCCCTATATACACGCTTCAGATAGCTTTAAAAATGGTGTCTTTTTTCACAAATCTGCATCATTTCTAATGATTGTACTCTTAAATGTTTGTTGAAAAAACTAAACTGGACTGAATTAAACTGACCTGAGCTTGGCATCGTGCGCGACAAAGTGTTGTCATTTCGGACAAAAAGGACCCAAATGCAACGCTTGACAGTTTTCAAAAGAGATTTATTGAGGAAAAAAGGGAAGATGAGGTGCTGGAAGTGAATAGGGGGAAGTTGGACGCCGGCAGACGTGGGCGCGGAGGACCGAGGAGCCGGAGGCGAGAGGGGCGAGGAGCGAGGAGCGTGGAGGGAAGCCAGGGGAACGCTGTGGAGGCGAGGGGAGAAGGCAGGTAGGCGAGCCCAGCTGACTGATTGGATGAAAAACAGACAGGGTTAGTTTCTGGAGACAAGACGTCAGAGAACGAGGTATCAGAGAGCTAGAACATAGAGGTGGCACCAGGACTGGAGCGACAACAGTCAAGCGGAAATGGAGTGGAGAACCGGGGTTAGAAATACTGGTGAAGATGAGGCTGATGGCTGGCAGGCAGGTGAGGCGTGCAGAGGTGGAGGTTGACGAGACACAGGTACGGATCATCAGCCGGGCTCCGGAGCAGAGAGAGGGAGAGCACACACAGAGGGAGAGGGGAGGAGACGCAGGGAAAAAAACAGAAATGTGAAATGAGGGGCTGGGCTGGGCTGCCATTGCAACACAAAGACTAAAACTAACACTGAAACTAATAAAAACTATACTAAAACTAAGCATTTTCCAAAAATAAAAACTAAAATTGATCTAGCAAATCCACGTTAAAAACTAATTAAAACTAAACTGAAATTGAAAACAAAAAGTCAAAATGAAATAAAAATAAAAACTAATGGAAATTCCAAAACTATTATTACTTTGCACACATTCCTCGAATTACTATTGCAAGTATGAGTCAAAAACAACAGTCAACAGTCAAATTGCCACAGAGGATGCACCATGTGTTTATGCAATGTTCCACTCTGATATGTGGCAAACCCTGCTAATAAGTTTACTGGTTATATTATATTATTGTTATTATTATTATTGTTATTATTATTATTATGCTTCAGGACCAGACAAGAGTAATGTAAACGATTTTAATGTAACGACTTAATCCATAACTATGTTTTCAGTGGTGTATAAAGATCTAACATAATGAACTGTTATGCTTTTATTACCTTAGAATGAGACATTTCTATCTACATACACGCGGGTCCCTTACATGGACGTCGCCATGTTGCGCAGTAGCCCAAATGGATAAAATAGTCCATACAGCGTGTTTGGTCACTCCATTTAATATGTACGAAGAAGAGCAAGAACAACAAGTAGTAGAAAATAAAAAGTAATAAAAAAAAATGAAATTTGGACAAATGGAGGCCCACACGGAATATTTAACACGAGCCAACAGAGCGTGTCAGCCACCATAGCATAGCATACATTCCGACTTAAGAGCACATGAACACACACTGAAATCAGAAGAACGACTTCACAACTCTGGAAATGGGACCATCTGAAGAGCACGTGAATGCACCGTGAGCCACTTGTTGCAATTTGCAACCCTCACCACTAGATGCCACTAAAACTTACACACTAAACCTTTAAATAACACACAGTGTGACAGGTTAACAGAGGTAAGCTGTCTTGTTTTCGAACTAATCTTCAATAGAATCTTCACTTCAACGAAATTACTACTTGGTCTAGGAAAGTTAAATTGTAGTAGCTTAGCTTGAAAAGATCAAAATATTGATTTAATAAAAACAAAGCACACCCTGTCTAGTTGTCCTTTCCCACCAACCAGTTTTTACGTCACATGGGAACCCGTATGAAAACTATTTAGCAAGCTAGCAGAAAAGTTAAAATCAACATTGAGCTTCTGCTGCTCCAAGAGCTAGTAGTATGAAAGCAAGGGAAAGTTGTACTTAATGTTAATAAAAAGTAAATATTAACAGATCTGGGCGCCTCAAACCCATCCCACACCCTGGCCTCCACATCCTTAAGTCTTGCTTTGCCGTATAAAAGACACACTACTGCCTGCATTGGCACTAAACGTTGGCACCGAGCATAAATCATAACTGTCCACTATGGAAGTAGCTACTTGGGATACTGGTCCGGTCAAAACATGTTATAGAGTAACAATAGGATGTCATAATCATCAAGCAGTCTTCCGTTCAGTTTTGAATGGTGACCTATGTTGCTTGTAATCCCTGTGTTAAATAATAACATAAACTTTGTTGCTTTTG